>NC_090893.1:7257818-7277818 GCF_036669925.1 Montipora capricornis | reverse complement strand
ATAGCAGGCTCTTCCGTTGAAAACGTCACGCGCTCAAAACACCCTCTTCCTTTGAAAATGGCGCGCGGTCGAAATATAAGGGGTTGGTAACTTATATTTCGACCGCGCGCCGTTTTCAACGGAAGAGCCTGCTTACAGGCTAATTCGGACAATGAAGACTGGATTGGGTTTCAAGTTTCAGTTTTTCGGAAGAGTTAACAGTTAACAGTTGCCTTGACGGATTTTTTTTTATTTTGGTTCTTCTCTTTTGACTGAAAGGGATTTAACCGTGATCCAGTATCTCAATAACCGTTACGTTTTTTGACAAAATTGTCTAGTTACATAATTGCAACAAATCATTGACGATATATATGATACAGTAAATGGCCTCTGAGCGTGTCGTAAGTACAGAATTTAAACCACCTTATAAAAGAAGAAAAATGGTAATTGAATGTTACACCACTTAAATTACTTAAATGAATCCAAGTTTAGAGCATACATGTCTTTTGAAATTGCTAACCATAAATAACATGTTAGTGGACCCCATTTAATAATTAACAAATAGATTCCAAGTTGTCGTGCGTCTTTCCAGTAATAGATCACAGATGCAGTCAAAATGTGGTAATAACAAAAGAGTGGCACACAAGGTAATACCAAGTGTCTCACTGATGTTCTTACCACATTTTGTTGTCTTTTGTGATCTATTTAAGAAATACATTCCATGTTGCCGTGCGTCTGTTCAGTAATTGATCGCAGATGACGTCAAAATGTGGTAAGAACAAAAAAGTGGCACACGAGGCGATGTCCTAATCATTTTGAGCTGTTTGGAAGTTCATTTTTTGCAATCGTGTTGGAATGGCTAACTTTTCAGGTAAGGGTCCTTCCTCTTGATGAACACTACATTTCATTGGCTGCATAGTAGTATAGATGGTTTTCACGTGACGTCATCGTCGCCATGTTGGTGGGCGAAAACAAAAGATCTCTCATTAGCGTCTTTTGTTCGTCCACCAGAGGTCGTACGTTACCCTATTGTTATTGGTGTCTCTAGAGATTGGTTGAAAACGTCCTATAGTGTCGTACATCCTATTGTTTTCTGTGCTAAATCCATTGTTATCTTTGTTTGTTCTTTTGTTCTTTTGGTCGATCTTGAAGCCCATTCAATGAGGTACAATACAACCCTAATTTTCTTCTGTTTGTTTTTGCTCTTTTGTCACCTGTGAGCTTTCACGATTCTTTACAAAGAATGAGCCACTCCCTAGCTACAAGGTAGAGTTTCAGACCAACGTTAGCTGTATGGACTGACTCATACGAAATGGACACGAATGAAACTAGTTTGATGTCTATGATGTACAACTGAAATGATACCCTCAGCTTAAACACACACGAGCTGTTCCACAATCCGATCCAATAAAATTAAAGCCGAAAGTTATCTAATGGCAGAAAGCCAAGACAGGAAAAAATCTTTACGGAATTGTATTCAAGTATAATAATAATTATCAAGTTCTTTGGCAACATCCTAAATTATCAATTTGTCACACTTCCCCTTGAAACAAATACAAAAAAATCTGAAGTGTAATTGTTGTGCAAACTGTATTCTGGGCAGCTACATGTATCCCAAATTGTGCCTCAAACATAATATATACATCCAGACCATGTTCAGAGATCTTCAGCACCACATGCAAACAGTCATCTTTAACAAAAATGTCAGTGCCTTCAAACCCAGCAAAATGATTACCGGTATTGATATACAAAAAGGTAAGTTATCAAGGACAGTCACTGTTATTACAGAAAATAGTCAGTGACTTTTAAGAGGACTACAGTTGAATGCTTGCGCACAGGTTACAGACACCTGTATGCATCCTCAAGACAGTTGATACACAAAGAAATAATATTCTCTTCACAAAACTGTTGCATCGATGTGAACTTTCACAGGCACTGGGCCTGCCTCATCTTTCTCATCCGCTTTAACAAGTGGCATCTTTTCCAACAAACCGTCATCATCTAGAAGCATGAGTTCACGTACGATGGAAACCTACCAAATAACAAATTACATGTATGGAAATTAAAGCAAAGGATTTTGATAAAGATTTCAGATTGCAGAATAACAAGTCACCTATTGTTAAACAGATTATAAGAGACCAGTCACATGTTCAAATAGGTGGCCTGGCATTCTCTAATTTTATTTGGACGTCTATGGGAGGCGCAGTGGCCTCATGCTTAGTGCGCTCGACTCCAGATCAAGTGGTCCTGGTTTGAGCCCTGGCTGGGGACATTGTTTTGTGTTCTTGGGCAAGACACTTAACTCTCACAGTGCCTCTCTCCACCCAGGTGCATAAATGGGTACCGGCAAATTTAATGCTGGAGTAACCCTGTGATGGACTGTCATCCCATCCAGGGGGGAGTAGAAATACTCTTAGTCGCTCCCTGCTACAGAAACCGGGATAAGCTCTGGACTAATGGGCCACTTGGCTCTTAAGCAGACTTTACCTTTTTACCTATTAGAAACATATTAATTTTCACATTGTTTGATGAACAAACAGTACAGCACATAATCATAACATCATGTGGTCATCATTGTGGTCAATGGTTGTGGTTACACTTGAGAGGAACACAGGGCAACACTAGTGTTGGCAATATTCTAGTGTCAACTCTCTGGTGTTTTGAATCCCTGGGGGAACACTGCATGAACAATAGAACTTGATTTTAACACTAGTGTAAACTCCCTAATGCAACCTCAACAAATGTTTGTAAACAAGAAATATTGCCATTGTTTCAATGCACAACAATAATTATTGTAAAAAAAACACAGACTTCACCTTGGCCTTTTCTTTTGGTGCTGTTGTTGCCGTAGCAAGACAGAGCCACAACAGGAAGAAAATTGACATGAACAGCATTGATGTCAAGAGCCAAAAGGGAATACCAGAACGCTGGGAAACACAGCGCAACCACTGACGGCCTTTGTCAACCGCCTTATCAGCATAGGAACCATCATCATCTAGGGAGAACAATCAAGATTCAAACTACATATAGATTAAAGAGATGTATTAAATTTTATTAATGGTGATTAAAGATTGTATGAAAAAGTCCAAGAGCTTATGATGTCAGAATCAAAACTATGATCTTGCCACTACTATGGCTTAAACTATAAAAAACAGTGATAAAATAGAACGACGTTTTGGCCGATCCATGATCATTCTATAAAGGACAATAATTATTTGTACGAGGAGAGATTCTTGATGTGTTCGTCGATATTGGTGTCCTTGCAGAGAAGCCTTCAAATCTTTTTTTGTGTGACTGTTCATCAAATGAGAGTATTGTTCCTTCTGAATACTCTTCCTTCCTTCTTTAAACAGTTGATGACAAATGCTTCACCTACATTTAAGTGGACAAACTCCTTAGCTAAGCATAATCCTTGTTTGAAATAGAACAAAACTGAGATACCAACCAAGGGTCATCCCTGGAAATGCCGAGATTTCCATTTTCAACATTAAGGCCAAGTGACAAGAGACTGTTTTCCCCATCCCATGACACAATGTTTTGGGGAGTTATTAACATAAAAACAATACAAGTTAATTACTCTTGGGACTGTCAAACTTCAGTGAACTGGATATCCAAAGTTAACTGTACATTTATTATGGGATTTGCAAAAACAGCAAATATACAATGGATGACAACCAAATGAAACTCACAAAAGAAGGTCCACCCAATCCTTCAAAGTTCCATTGAGAAAATCCCGCAGAATTTGTCATATGCACATAAGAAAAATTTCTTTTATGAATAACCAATAATAATCTACACGTAGAAATAAAGGTTACTCATCAAGACCTGTATTCATAAAAGTTTTGTCAAAGTGCTACCAGGAAATTTCTTGTTGCTAACATTTATGGTTGTTGTCATGGTGATTGTAGTCGTCATCATCAGCATTGTTATTAAAGATCTTATGTTTAATTTATTATATAAACACCAATGAAATACCAAGTGAGCTCTCACACAAAAACATTATATCTTCACATGTGAAGATAATGTTATTTTCACATGTGAAAAGATCACTGTTGCTATGGTTACATACAAAAAATGCACCTTTCAATGCGTTTCGTGAAATGATTTAGTATTTCATTGGTGTTTATAATAGTAAATAGAATATTGCATGGCTGCTTGGAGATACCAAATTTCTCTTCTTGTGTTGAAAAATATTTCACTTGTTCGCTGCACTCACTCAGGAAATATTTTTCAACACTCGAAGAGAAATTTCCTATCTCCGTGCGGCCAAATAATATCCTCTATATCTCACCAGTGTAACTGATTTCTTGAGGCTCATCACTCTCCAACTCAATGTCGTCAAACTGTGGAGCAACAACAATTTCCTGCGGCTGCTCATTGACTTCGACCAAGATACTGCCACCTTCACTGAAACTGTAATAGGATGAAGACATCCTATAATAGTAACCAACTCTGTCCACAAAACCATGACAATACCTCTTGACATCTAGGACAGGGTACACATATACCATGTAAGTATGGAAGCTCCAAGGACCTGGCACAGTCTCCTAGAACAAAAAAGAGAAAGAACGTCAAGTAAAAATATATACACTGTACAGTACTGCTCAAAGGTAAGTTGACAGTCACTCGCGAGTCGCGAAACTCAACTCGAGACTCAATTCTCGATCCTCGAAAATTTCGAGAATCGAGTCTCGAGTCGAGTCGAGTCAACTCGAGAGTTGAGTCTTTCGAGTTTCAAGTCGAGAAAAATAATGAGCTTGATGCTTGACTGATCTCTCAAGAAATAAATTAGACAAGCAAAGTTTTAAATAAAGTGAGGTTGCCTGGTAAGGCAGTTGCATTACGAGCGTATAAATGTTCCAAGTTTCGCTAACGTTGACATATGCAAATTTAACTTGCAGATGAAGTTACCCTCAAGCGGATGTCACGCAATTCTTTGACTTTTGATTACAGTTTATTTCAATTATTTTACCTACTTACGAAATCATCAGAGAATGTTTCTAAAGTAAGAAGAATAGTTTCCAGTGTGTAGGAACGAATCAGACACTGCAGGCATATTTACAAGTGCTCAAAAATGTAATTGTGGAAGTACACGTGCAAGCCTGACGGTCTGTGCTGGTTCATTTCGATCCACTGCCTCTTTACTTTACAATACTTCGTTTTTGAAAAATAATGGTTGCACGATTTGTGTCAGTTCATGCGCATGGTAAATGTAACTGACAAGTTTTCATACAACAAATGAATGAAGATTTTCACGTTTACTCAATTGTGCCATGGTGTTGGCTTAATACAGCAATAAATGAATAATTGCGTATACCTGTGCGAGTTTTTAGAGCATGTTATATTTTCCCTTTCGATTCTCTTGACATCCAAAACGAGCAAGCAGAATTGCGACCATAATTGACCATTCGTCTTTGATGATTTTGATGATAAAGTTTCAATTCAGCTTTTGTCAGGATGGGAAAGACGCGGTAGTATTCGGAATTCCAGTTTGTTGATATTACAACGCCAACTTTTGAACGAGCCCCTTTTTACTCTGATAAATTAAATGTCCGTGCTCATTTTGCTAGTTTGTGCCTGGGGAACGCGACGTTATTTTTCTACATGCCGAAGGATAGTGAAGATAACATTTTTTTCGTGGGCCAAGAACATCGAAAGCTTGCTTAGAGTCGACATGAATATTGCGTACAAAGGCTCCGTTACTGGAATTGTTCATTTCTTCGAGACATAAATCGCTTTCTCGAGTTCTTCTCGAGTTTATGCATATTCCAAAGTCCATCTTTCTCGACTCTCGATTCTCGACTCTCAAGTGGTCAGTAACAACTAATCATCTAGGAAACATACAGTAGCACGTTTTGATGACCCTGACCTGGAAAAAGACCTACCGGTACTTTACCTCATTAATTTTTTGTGCATGGTTAATCGACGTTTTTAAAGATTTATAGAGGAATCGATGATTTTCAACAGAGCTTTCACTACAATTTCAAGTTTGAAATTGGGAATGAACTGAGTTGTAAAGAAGAAAGCAGTTAAGATGGTCTGCCTGAAAGAAGTTTGGATCCATCCATTATGGTAGAATTGGGGGACATTTCCGGCCCTGCTGTCCCTTAGTGGCCCCTTTAAATTTATAAAAATTCATTGTTTAATTCACTGCACAACTCTACAAGGGGTAATATCACAGGTGAAAGGATTAAGATAACAAGATTACATCATTTACCTCATGATTTAATTCAGGTGATGAAATGACATCAAGAGATTTGCATCCAACCACACAAGCAAAGTTACTGTCATTGTCTTTGAAAGCATCCTTGCAACCTGGGAACAAACATTATAAGTTAAAAAAAAAATCAGTGTATCTTGCCCTTAGTACGTACAGTGTAATCAAGTCTGTCATCATGATATTAACTCATTGACATCTGTGCAGCTACAGCTGGCCGAAAACACCCCCTCTATCTCCTGTGCTGGGCAAAACTGGCCGCACGAACGCCCAAAAGCAAACGAGCCCTTCCCATTTTCCCAGGTAATTTTTGTCTGTTTTTGTTGTCATAGATACTAAGTGGACATATTAATCAATCAGATGTTGTGTTTTGCATAGTTTTTGACAAGTGATGAGAAGAGCCAAGAGGCTGGAGTTTCTCAGAATTTTTTTGCCTTGCGCAATCAAATTATGCGTCAATATTTGGGGACTCAAGCGATGAAGAAAGTTTCTATGGGTTTCCTATCGGGGAAAATAATTCTAATAATAATTCAGATAATTCCGATCGTGATTTCAGCGATTTATGGAGAGATGAAGAAGAGAACGAAGGAAACACACGACCACAGGTAGGTGATGAAGAAGACCCGGACGAACTTCAATGGTTACGGCATTAATCTTAGGGTTCCAGATCATCCAACGTCATAAGATTTCTTTTTAGCTTTTGTTGGTGATGATTTATTGATCCAGATTGTCACTGAAACCAACCGCTACGCTCGCCAAAAGCTTGCAGATTCCCCTGCGCATCTTGCTACATCTCAATCTGTTACACTCGCGTAAATCAAAGCTTTCATTGCAATAAATATGTTAATGGACATGATTAGGCTTCCCAGTTTAAATTCTTACAGGTCAAGCAATCTTTGTTTTGGAAATGTAGGTAGAAAGAAGAAAATGCCCAGAAACAGGTTCACAGAATTACCATGAACACCCGCAGATAAGCCACACCCTGAATTTAGCAGCTCAAATTTTGGGAAAAAAGTTTTCTGAAAGAAATCAAAAGAAATCCAAGTCGAGTCTTTAGAAGTCTTCTTCATCCAATCTTTATCGAAAGTTAACTCACTATAAATATTGCAACAGAAAATACTTCAAAGGCTTACCCACAATTTTAGCACTCATTATTTTAAATATAATGAAAATCATTTCCACCAACTTTGACACATGATTGATCTTTTTCTGGTATTTGTTGACAGAAATTTCTTCTACATTCAATGCAATTTTCCGTAGATTTTTGCATTACAACAAAAACTTGACCGGTGTTTTTATTAAAAAAATTAACCACACAATTCAATGAGTTCCTAGTGTGTGATTTAAAGCGGTACTACAACTAAAAAAACAATTCTTTTTTTTCTTTGGATTTCAAAACTATGTTAACTAAACACTAACTTACCCAAGTTTTAAGTTCTGATTTTGAAAAGACTTATTTATTGGTCCACCATAACTAATTTTAAAATCTTGAGAGAGCTGGGTCGAGGAGAAAATGACGTCAAAGACCCACTAGTTTAAGAATGCAATGAGTGTGTACACGGCTGAATTAATATGCAGCACAGAAGTTTTGGGTTTTCAGACTTTTAAACCTGTGTTTTGCATATATAAAAAATTGTGTTTACACGCTGAAATTTTAAGCTAGTGAGTAAATCACGTCATTTTCTCTAGATCCAACCCTCTGAGGTCCAATCGGTCAGTTTTGAACGTGAGTAGTGGCGAACTGTGAAATCCAAAACTTACACTGAAAATAAACAGCCTTTGGATAAAACTCAAAGCTCAAAATTTTGCCAGTTAGGTGTTAAGGACGTTCGTGCCCATTGCTACTGCGCATCCTTACAGCGCACGCAAATTCACATGCCACGTCATGCATCGAGCAGGCGCGCTAAGTACTAAAATGAAAAATGATAGGGCACATGTCCATTGCTATAGCTTTGCTTGGATTTAACGATCTTGGATGTTCGGTGACCCCTACTTTTCTTTTCAGAAACTGAATTTTTTTACAATTATCACCACATTGTCCAAAAATGAACAAAAAATCAATGTGAGAAGTTAAAAAAATTTCAAGATTTCTGTCCTCGGGACATTGAATCCTGCCATCTTGCGGCTGCAAGGCCAATAAAACTATGGTCGCTAAATGCGAACTTGTTCGTTAAGGAACCTCAACAGTTAACTAAATTCACTTGATGGGTCCACTCAAACAAAGTTTGGTAGGGAACATTTCACTTCAAAGATGTAATTGCAATATTTTTGGGTTTACAGACACTGTGGCCTCATTCGCTAAAAAAGCCGGATTTTTTCAGATTTAGGGTGTTCTTCCGGGCCAGTTCTTTCCAAAGCGAAGTCTGTGACCCCCATTTTTTTTACATTTCTGACATCACTAACTCATCATCTTTCAATGGTAAAATTTTCAGAAAAAAATCAATGTTAGAAAATTTTTGCACGAACGTCCTTAAGCGAAAATGCTTTCAAAATCTGAAGAAAAAAAGGAAATGATTTTTTGATCATAGTACCACTTTAAGCTTCTCTCAGAAAGGAGTTAAAATTTGCATTTACTTTACGAAATACCGCTGCAAATGCTTTAGACAACATTTCTGAAAAATTAACTGATCAGGTCTTTTTCTCAAATGCTTTATCATAGACGGTGGTATACCACCGGTGATCGGCTTCTAATGAAACCCCTGCCGGTATCGGTCAGTTTCCCCAATCCAAAGTCTAACTCTGCCCTGATAAACAGTTCAATATGCTGTAATGGGGGGTCCAAATCCGCAGCGGGGGACAATCTGCTTGCGGATTTGTACTGGGGAATCAAAATCCGATAGCGGATTTGTACTGGGGGGGTCCAAATCCTGGGGAGTCGAAATTCGCTAGGACATGTTTATTTTGACTATTTCTTTAGTTCAGTTAGATTGCTCAAACATTTAAGGGTCCAAAAGACTTTTGCTTGTGCAACTCTTCAAGTAAATCGCAAGGATTTGCCACCATGTGCTTGGCAGCGATTGCATCCTGGAGAAAAGCTTGTTCACCAGAAAGGGAAGATAGTTTTCAAAAAATGGCATGACAAATGGTCAGTGTCACTCTACAAAATTAATTTAAATGCCGATACTCCTGATGTTGTCCAGCCCTGATCAGCCTTTACAATGAAAATGTGGGGGGAGTTGACCCCACTGATCAATTTCATAAGTATTATTCAGTCGGTCGTTCTTGCAAGAATTGGTACATGTATAAGGATTCGTTTTGGTTTGCCAGTGATATTTCTATTTGTAATTCTTTTATTTTACAAAAATTATTGTTATTTAACTGGGGCAGGGAAGTCTAAATTGAAGCAGGCAGATTTTCGAACTAAGCTTTCCAAGCAGCTAATAGACCACTTTCCATATATTAAAATTCAGGATGATAGTGAGGCTTAGAGGACACACACAAAATAAATGAATAAACATGTTCATTCAGTTTCCTTCTTTTGTGTCCTCTAGGCCTTGCTGCCAAGCTCAATTTTAATACATCAAAAGCGGTCTATTGCAGATTTTTCTTGTAGCGTTTCAGCTGTGCAATCATTTAAGTATCGCAAAATTGAGAATCTTTCTCTTGGGAAGGGAAATGCCACTAAACACTTCTGCAAGAAGATCAAGGATAGGAAAAGCCAATGTGTTCGCTGTAAAAGGGTGGGAATCAAGACTCCCTCTGGGTGGGCTGTCAAAACAAGTTTTCAATGCATTCAGTGCACGGTTGCTTTATGTCAAGCAAATTGTTTTAAATAACATTCATCACTCAGTTAATCTGGTTTAAATTTCTTCATCGCATGAGTCCTCGGCTGCCAAGAAATCCACAACATGAAACTCAGAAATATTAATGTACATACTATTAAATGTAATGTCTGGCTCCTGTTTGGCCCCTAATTAATTATACATACTATAACTGGCCTTTAGTTTTGTCTTTGTATTTTCAAGTTATCACGCGGTGAATTAAATCTTCGAATTTTGATTTTCAGTTTGGCTGTTTAAATGCATTTTGGCATAAATTATTTTGGCCTTACAATTTATGTTCCTTTGAATAAACTTTTAATTTTTAACACCCACATAACGTAGTGAATAATTAAAATCAGCCGGGATCTGGGGCGAACTTGCATGCGGCCACCTATATGGTGACGTCATTAATGGCATTCACCCTTTCATTACTAAAACAACCCACAATACAGTACCGCTCAGAAATACGTTAACTACTTGCTTGTGCAAACAATGGCATTATGTTTTTCTTTTTTTCAGTTTGGTGGTCGTGTATTGTACATGACCACAAGTCTCTTCTGTTTTAGAACAGAATTAACATTTTAGTGAGTGATTACTAAGCAACGGATATTTCTTATGAAACACTTGATGCACTTAAAATACACAGGCTTCATAAATTATGCATACACTCGCTAAGTTTGTGTATTTGGTTGATGCATATATTGAGAGGGAACTCAGCTGAGCGGCGTAATTTTAAGTCATTTTGCTGAATAGATTTCTGCCACAAGACTCACGCAGCGAAAAGATGCATGTGCTCACAAAACAGCTCAAGTAAATGAATAACTAAATTAGGCTTGTTACCTGTTAGGCAAGTTTCCGTGCTGTTCTTCTCGATTGTATTTCCCCCAACTTGCAATTGAACTTGTTCGATCGCCGAAAGGCGACACCCTTGTTTACAAGCATACAAAGGTTCTTCCTAACAAATTTAAAAATCATATGCCTTTAATACTTAATAATAAAGCACAAAAAACACGGATAAAAGATTTCCGTGAGAAAATACATCGATGTGGCCCTCCTCTCAAAAGCTGTCGACTGCGCATTAAACCCGAGTTTTGGGTGATTTGCAGATACAAAAACTCACCTTCGGATAGGTGTGTAAAGGGTAGCTTCTATCGCAACTGTTCTTGCAGTTACTTAGAGTACTTGAAAATTCATTCGCATAGATGTGATAAAAGATCAACGACGAGAACATGAAAACAAAAGTGGTTGTATAATCCGCCATTTTGCAATATTTGCTTCTTCGCAGTACGAGTTCCTCTGTGCTTCGGTTTATTTTGATCACGTGACTCGAAAGAAATAGTCAGCGGTTGATATGCTCTAAAGGTTAGTACATTATGTATCAGCTCTAAAAATACAAGATGGCGGACAAAAACAGCCAAAAAAAAAAAAAGATTTAATTTGTTTGCTTTTTTTCATAAATATTCATGCAACATCAAAGAAGGTTGACTATAGGATCTACAATTAGATAAGCAAATATTTAAAATTATGGCCGACGGAAAACATTCATCGTACTCGTTTTTCTATAGGATAAGCACGGCGTTTTTCTATGCAATTTGTTCCTTCCTCATAATCGTGGTGAACAAGACTGTTTTGACATCTTTCAAGTAAGTTTTAAATCAATCTTGATTTACCAGAGCTGGTGAGCTTGCCTTTGTTTGCATCAGAGATAACAATCACTTTATTTACTATTTTCAAGAGTTAGTGCGGGACTCACATTAAATTATCAGTATTTTAATGATACTGTCAAGTAGTTCTCTATAAATGTCAGCCAGCCCCAAAAACCAACATTTGATTTAATTTGCGTCAATTTGTTGATTTCAGTTTACAGTGGCCGTGTTTTCACGAGCGGTTTTTCAGTTCGCTCAGGCTCGTTTTAAACGTCGCAATTTACATGTGCCGAATCTAAAATGCAAACGATATTTTTCTTGTTTGCATTAGATTCTGCACCTGTAAAATGCTTTCACTGTTTTAGTATATGCTAAATGATATTATTATAATTATATTGAGTGTTAAGAAATTTTCTTTTCCTTCCCTATTGTAATTAAAATCTTGAGAGAATCCAATTTCTGATCTCCAATATATATCCTTTTAACCCAGGTGAATTCAAGTGTGGCTGGCTCTTAGTTAATTTTATAATAGAGACCATCCCAGGGTTTTGGGGCACTCAGGAACATGGCTATTTGAATTGAGGAGGATGGCAACAAAAGCAAAACATCTTAGGGAAATAGGGAACAAGTTTGAAAGTGATTTCTGGATCAAGGAAACAAAAGCAAAATTAATTTTTAAAGGGAACATGGGAAAAGTGACCCTCTTTCCCCTCCCCCCTCCCCTGAAGGGCCTCATAAAAAGCCATTTTAAAGTTGTTTGCTCAGTAACCAAGCCTATGAATGGCTACCTAAGGCTGCCAGTGACCCTGTATTGCTACACTCTGACCTCACTGTCTTATGATTTAAATTGTGGTCTTGTTGTAATTCTAATTTAATTAGTCTACATTAACATTAGAAAAGCACAAGGCTTTGTATCAACACAAGGTCACTGGCAACCTCGCTTTTATTCTTAGGCCAGTTAACTTAGCTACAACTGTAAAATGGTCTATTTCTCCTCTTATTTTTCATAGATTTCCGTCATTCCAATTTCTTGGATTAGGTCAGGTAAGAAAAGTAATATTCATTGGTCTTTGGGCCAATTGCACCAATCAACCTCATTTTAATGAGATCGGACGTCAGCTTGTAAGGTTGCCTCTGGTAGCCACCATCAGTCACTACTAATGACTTCAGTAAATTCATTTGTATTTTGTCCATGGTACTAAGACTTGTTAATTTGACTTACAGTCTCTTTAAACTGTAGAATATAAAACACTGCTGGAATATCAATACACCGGGAGGGGGGAAACTCCCAAATGTCGTAGGGCAGGGATGATAGTCGGAAATTTTCAAAAATACCCCTAAAAGTCCAAGAGTCTTACGAAGGTGGGCAGTGAAAGTTTCTCTTTGAAGTAAATGAATTATTTTATTCCATATTGCCAATCACTGTCAAAAATATATTTGTAACTCAAGGTTATTTTTTTATTGTTAACTTTAGATGATTGCCACAGTCATTGTCCTTTATGGCTTGAAGTTGGGTGCTGTAGTTACATTTCCTGATCTTTCACTCTCAACTTTTGGAAAGGTTAGTTGAGAAAGTTGGTTAAGTCCTGCTGAAAGGTTAGCTCCATTTCAGAAAGAAGAACTGATATTGAAATATCAGTTATTCTTTCTGAAATGGGTCAGGGTTAGGGCATTAACTGTTCGACGACCGAAAGCGGCCTAAACAATTTTAGTCTACTTTAGTCGTCAATGCCGGAACCCCACTGTAGCCATAGTTGTTACATGTATTCCACTCCCAATGTCAACTGAAGACATCAAATAAGTTTTAATGGGTCATACAGTAATACTATACTAACCAATTTGAGTCAAGCTGAACTCATGGTACGTTTAAAACACAAGTCACATTCCACAGGTCACTTGTTACAGGTCATTGTTTTTATACCTATACTATAGCAACCCAAAACCTTCAAATTGGCTAACCTTCAGCCTAATGAGGCCTAAGTTTATAGTAAAGGTTTTGTAACGAGTGACCTGTGAAAAGTGACCTGTACTTTAAACCAGTCAAGCGACTTATCCCAGTTGAATTATACATCTTTCTAGGTATGGCCTCTCCCACTACTGTATGTTGGAAATCTGGTGTTTGGTTTAGGAAGCACAAAAAGACTCAAGTAAGATTGATTTTGTTACAAATACATGTAGGTAGAAATAAAATAATATTAATTAAAAAGTTTTTAATGAAAAAAATATGAACTGATGAAACATTCTCATTTCTGTTTTACTGTAGCCTTCCCATGTTCACAGTTTTGAGGAGATTTTCCATTCTTTTTACAATGATAGGGGAGGCATGGCTTTTAGGGTGAGTATGAAAATTATATATGCAAATCAGCTCTTGCTCTTCAAACACAACACTTTTCAGGGTTCAGACAATTCTGGGTGAATGTCTTGCCTCTAACTTGAGGGAAGTGGGAGAGAGTATGTACATTAGTACATTGGCCTTTAGGATATGAAACAAATCCCTGTGGGTCACTCGCAAATAATTATTTTCTGATCTCCAGCATAAAAATGGATTTGAACTTTTTGCTCCAATCATTTTATTCCAAAGTTTGTCCTGGATCCAAGCAGTGTTTAGTACATGTGTAGAACACCACTTGACTGTACAATGTTGCACAAGTCATCCAAATTGGTGACCCAACACAGAAAGTCAAACCCCTCGATAATTCACCTTCCTATTTAATCTATACTGCACACTAGGTCATGCCTACATTAAACACACTTTTTGACAACCATTTTCAATCCTGGGCACTAGAGGTAGAGGTGATAAATGATCCCTTTGTTTTTTAGATCACCGGCCAACTGGGTTGTGCAAGCGACAGTTTTTCTCATGATTTTTGGGGCACTTGTAGCTGCAAGGTACTGTAAGTTATGCCCTTTGCAAATCTAATCAAATCATTTTACAGGGAGTCTGTGAATGATAATAATATTATTGATACCTCTTACCAGAGTGTAGGGTAACAGGGTTATTATCCTTGCTGGTCAAACATTCACATTCATAAAATACAGAAATACAGAACAGAGCAAAGTGCTGTTTTTTATATCTATGCAGACTTTCAGAACATTCATTTGCCTCTGAGTTGACCGTGTAACACTCTGACCTACAAAAAACAAGAGAAACAAGTGTAAAGGATATAATAATGTTCATCTACTGTATCTATCAGAAAAAGATTTAAGCATACAGGTATTTCTTAAACATGTAGCACAATCAAACATCGTTTTACTTATTTCTCCAAGATCTTTTCCTGATCTTTACAGGAATCTTAAGGAAACTTGCAAGCAGTTTTACGAAAAAAAGATCTCAGGTTTTTTTGTCATGCATGTTACTCAGAGGAATATACATGTAGTGTACCTTTCCTCAGAGCAATGAAGAAGAGAATCTTACCTTACCACTTTAATCAGTAACTGCAGTCAATTTTGAGAATAGAGCCTACTGTATGCCACTAGGGGCATCTGCAGTCTCATTGGGTTGTCCCTGCCTCCTTATTGTTGTATGCAGTCAAATCAAAATGGCTGATTGTGAATACAGTGGATTGCTTTACAAATTCATACTTCTTTCTTCCTTCAGTGACGATCTTGCATTTGATGCCGCTGGCTATGCATTTATTCTCATTAATGACGTTCTTACTGCAGCAAATGGTGAGGAAAAATGTTCTCTTTCACCTGTTTTTCCATGATTTTAGGAGGTTGGCAAAAACATTAACAATAATGTGATAATAATAATGACAATATTAAGAACAACAAACTACACTAAAAATAGTAGAGGCAATTTATCACCTGGTGATGGGCATTGCCTGGCATTACTAATTAAAATCACTGTTTCTGTGTTTCGCTATTTCGTTGTTTAGTAATGTCCATTATAGCCACACTTTGCCGTGAGGCACGTGCAAGAATAACAACAAATAACAATAAATAATACTAATAACAATCATGATAATTACTGGTAACGATTATTCGCCGAATATTTAGGACTGTCACAGTGAAAGCCTAGTAAGTACCTAGAGTACAGAATGGACAAACGTAACCCCAAGGCTGCTGCCTAAGAAATTTTAAGGGGCCCTCAGAGCTAAACACTGAGAACCTAGGAGCCCAACATACACAATTTATGAACTGAAAGGTGTTGCTGTGAAAAATTAAGGCGCCCAGAGCTATTCTTTGGGAGCCCCAGGCTACCGGGCTCCTGTTAGGCAACAGCCTTGAACCCACTAATGTCACCTGGAACGAATTTTGGGCCACCTTAGTAGATCCAAGATTGATTCCTGCTGCCATTTTGCTCTCACTGCTGTGCCATTATATATTATAACCCTGCTTCCTTAGACTCTCTTGTTCCTGGCATGAGTCAAGGCTATATGAAAATGATGTGATTGCATCTGTGGATCCTCTACCACTTAGGTATCTACAGATGACTTGTCGCCAGAGCAAGCTGTTGATTTCATTTACATGTAATTTGTCTACCGGTAATAGACAGTTGCTTGCGTACAAAGTCAAAGCTAATGCCAGGCATTTCACTGAGAGATAGTTATGTTATGAAATCCATCGTTGTATTGACACCTTGTTTCTGTGTACTACAGGTGTGTATGTAAAGAAAAAGTTGGATTCAAAGGTGAATAAAAACTCACTAATAATCAATAAACTTCATGTCTTTTACTGTGGGTTGTTTTTGCTTTTTTTTTTGGATTTTTTTCCAAGTTCACATGTACATGTAATAAATTAACAAGACATCTTCAGTTTTTTCATTTGAGACGTAAAGTAAATTTCTGATCGTGACCTCAAATATTTTTCTTTCTCAGAGATTAACCTACTCACACATTGCCTAAAACTTCTTCCCTTTTCACTTCGAAATGTCCAATTTTTG
Source organism: Montipora capricornis (assembly GCF_036669925.1). Classification (NCBI taxonomy): domain Eukaryota; kingdom Metazoa; phylum Cnidaria; class Anthozoa; order Scleractinia; family Acroporidae; genus Montipora; species Montipora capricornis. The sequence goes on along the minus strand of NC_090893.1, from coordinate 7,261,330 downwards.
TGCTCTATAAAATTTCACGAAGCATGGCAGAGCTTGTGTGAGGTGTGGGTCTTTTTCTATGATGATATACTTGCACTTCTTTGCGTTGTTCTTTAAAGTGCCCCTAACCCCGGGAGGCGCAGTGGCCTCATGGCTAGTGCGCTCGACTCCGGATCAAGTGTTCTGCGTTTGGGTCCTGGCCAAGGACATTGTGTTGTGTTCTTGGGCAAGACACTTTTAATACTCTCACAGTGCCTCTCTCCACCCAGGTGTATAAGGGGTACCGGCGAATTTAATGCTGGGGGTAACCCTGCGATGGACTGGCATCCCATCCAGAACTCACGTGACAAGCGTTTAGCACGATCTAGCATAGTTCTCAGAAGTGACTGTTTGTACTCGCTGTCAACGTGACTCTCGAAGTGCAGAAGAAGGGGCACTCTAGAAGAAGAAGGGTCATTTTAGTTGGAAAAAAACAAAGTGCCATTTAATGGACTCAGAAAATTAAGTTAGCAAGATGCTGCTGTTAAATAAATCAAGCAGGAACACTGTTGTCTAGGATTGACCCTAATAGACCTTTTCGGATTGTACATTTTGTTTTGCCAATACAGATCATGTGATAATACTCAGGAGGTTTGGTTTTTTTGTTTTGTTCATTAAAATGAGGGCATACAAGCATGAATATGCCTGCGTGCACTCTTTTTAATGAACAAAACAAAGGACCAAACCTCCTGAGTATTTTCACATGATCTGTATTGGGAAAACAAAATGAACAAGCCGAAAAGGTCTAATAGTTGCACGCCCCACATGTAAATGACGTCTCTTTTAAGTCCACTTTCCAACAAAAGGGAAGGGTGAAGGTTAGCACTATTTTTGGTTGCGGTAAATGTGGCTGTTTATCCATTCTTGAGGAGCAGCATTTGGGTTAGGGTTAGGGTTAGGGTTAGTATGTGTTTGTGATGTGTGTGTGTGTGATGTTACTAGTAATTGTCTGTATTCCGAGACACAATTGATGCTTATTGAAATTGGTGTGCATCTAATTACTAGGGTCAATCCCAGACATGTCTGAACAGAAAAGCATGTTGGTCGAATAGTAATATTAATGATAATAATAAATTAAATGCTAATGCTAATGCTAAATTAATAATAATAATAATAATAATAGTAATAATAATAATAATACAATTAAAAAAAGTAAGTAATGATAATAAATAATAAATAATAATAATAATGATAATGATAATTAATAATAATAAAAAACAAATTACAGACAGCTTGCATTTAAACCTGGTTTCAAAGTCAGAGTTGTTCCTCTTGTGATCAGTGCACTCAGTGGAGGTATAAAAGAGACAAAATTTAATTATAAAGGAACTGGAAAATAGTTTTGCAAAAAGGTTGTTGCGGAGATGCAGTAGACAATTTTAATGGACAGTGAGACAGACATTGAGTAAAATTCATGATAAAAACGAAGTTGTGAAAAGGGCCAACAAAATTCTTGGTGGTCCCTCAATTAGGCTATATTGTTTGAATTTGAAATATAGCTATAATCTTTACATCATAATAATAATAATAAAATTATAATAATAATAATAACTATAGCAGTGAAAAGATAAGGCAAAAATGCCATGTTAGCCCAAATTACCATAAAATTATAAGGAAATAAGCTATAGACATCCAAACAAATAGCTAACAATATTCTTGTTAACAATAAGGTTTGCCATTGCCATTGCCATTGCCATTGATCAAAAATTTTGTCCCATTGAAGCAGTTTTTGCAGTTTGGTTATTTTTATCTAATTTTTCATTTTATTTTCTATTTTTATTTTACTTTCTTAAAAATTTATAATTTTATTTTCAATTTTTCTTTTTCTTTTTTTTAATTATTCTCTTTTTAATTTCTCTTAATTTTATATTTTATTTTGTATGGCCCACAATGTAAACTACTGGGTTTTCCAGTAATTGCGTCTAGCCAATAAAATTGATTTATGTATTTATTTCTGTATTTTAGGATCTAGGAAAGTATGGCTTGTTGTTTTACAATGCACTGTTCATGTTTGTTCCAGTTTTTATTATTTCTTATGTAACTGGAGACTTAGATAAGGTGAGCTCGCCATTTATCATGCTGACAGTCATCAGTCATATCATACTGCAATATACCTACCAGGTAGTCTTCTATTCATAGAGTGAGATTCAGAATTTCCTTGTGGAATGAGAACTGTCATCGGTGATGTTTCCCTGAATTTCTGTCTTTGTTGAATCACAGCCAACTTAGGTCCTGCAATGTGATTATTGCTGCCTCCTAATCTTGGCAGCCATTCTAATCAAGTTCATATGAGATTCTCAGATTTCTGGATGTCTGCATTGTGCCCACTGTATCAAGGGCAGCTTTGTTGCATATGGCATGTGATCTGTTTTGCTACCTCTTAGCAGCATTCCACTTTAATATACTCATGGTAATTACTTAAGTTCTATTAGGTTAATTGGCTTTTGCCTCATGCCACACAACTGTGCATACAACTGCACATGAATTGGAAATTGCCAGGACGAGCATGCGGTTGGATCAAAGAGATTTTCGACCCATTGCTGACGTCTCTTTTCCCGTAGTCATCAGCCTAGCGAACGCAAAAAGAAAAGAAACCTCCTGCTAGCAGCGAATGTTTATACTAACTGACCATTACAATATGACTGTTGTTAATCTTTTTGCAGGTGGTGCTCTTTGAGCATTGGAAAGAACCATTATTTCTTTTTCACTTCACACTTTCCTGTGTCATGGGGTAAGTTAACGATAACCTTGTAAAAGTACAAAATAATAGTTGACATCCAGACATTTGGTTAGGTACAGTATGTTGCTTTTATTTTGTTGTTTATTTCCTTATGTAGTCTTTAAAAACTAACATGAATTGTCGTTTTAGTAAAAGTTGTGATCAGGCTAACGTTAGCATAACTCATGTGTTGTCTTAAATTGCGGTTCACTATAAATTAAGCTCTTCCACCTTTGCTGTCAGCACCATGTAAAGTGAAGATTTTGACCCAATCGCCATTTCGTATGAGATGATTTGATTTGATTGTGTCCATTATGCTTTAATTGTTTTCTTTTTCAACACCCCTTTCCTTGTAGTTCTACATTTTAATACCTTTTCTTATCTATTTCAACTTCATTATTTCCCCATATATATTTATGTTCATGCTTATTTGTACTTCCTCACATTGAACTTATAATGACCGAAGCGCGGTCGAAAATGTCATTTTAAATTTTTACTGTTGATTTTTACCATTGAATACCGGCTATATTTTTGTTTCCTTTAGGTTTATTTTAATGTATTCCATTGTACTGTGTACCCAGGCAAACTCTGCACTCACTACAACTATTGTTGGATGCTTAAAGGTAACCTGGCCTTGATATAACTTTATTTATTATTAATATTTAAAAATAATTGATATAGTACATGCACTCTCATTGGTCAATAGCTTAGATGAGAGTATGAAAACACTGCTGTTACATCACTCGAATTTTGTCAGATCGGTTATGTGTTGTCA
>NC_090893.1:7247818-7255318 GCF_036669925.1 Montipora capricornis | reverse complement strand
TGCCATTGCTCGTTTTTCTTTTTGTGCTATTATATAACAAATCACTCAATGACTGGTCCCTCGGGAAACACTTCATTTTGTTTCTCTCAGGAAACAAAATGAACTGTTTCCCTCGGGACCAGTCATTAAGTGTTCATTGTTTTTCTTTTTGCAGTGTTATTGGAAGTGTCATCTACACGTACATCACATTTAGAAAGAAAGACCCCGAAACACACACTCCGAAATCCACCAGTAACGAGAAACAACAGGGTAGCTTTGTGTGACACCCATGGTTTCAGACTACTTTTAGTGCAGTGTAGCCTGCGGGCAGGCTATCTCTTCGCGGAGCGAGCGAGAAAGAGTGGGGACTTCGTTCGTGTAGTGTTGACCTCGTAGAATGTCTTGTGTTATTTGGGGGTTAAGAGACGACGACGGCTACAGAAACGAAAACTTCACTTCAAAATGCAACGTTACACTTTCATAAGTATTTCGCGTTACTCATATACGATAAGTGCAAGGATAACTTCTCTCTTTCGTTTAAAACCCGCACTTCAAATGTACATTAATTTCATTTCATTTCATTCATAGAGTCCTTCACGGGAACGAATAAGCCCAACTAATTGACCTGCTCCCAACAGAGTGGCTTCATACATGTACATGTAGCTCAGTTGGTAGAGCATTGCACTGGCATCGCAGAGGTCATGGGTTCGAATCCCTTTGGAGTCACCTGAATTTGTCAGGTGTCTATAGAGCGTTTTCACATGACGTCGCCGCGGCGGCCACGTTGGTGTTCCAAAACAAAGTAATGGTGGCCATGATGGTCGGTACCAAACTAATCCTCCAGGAATTAAATTCTATTTTTTTGCAAATACTTTCTTTTGTTTCAGTAATCCAATATGGCTGATGGTCACGTGAGTGAAAACGCTCCCTAAGAGACAATTGCTTAAATTGTCCAATTAAGTGCGAGGTTCATTTCTCTTTCATCTAAAACCTGCACTTCAAATATAGATTCATTTCATTTATTCCGTCTTCTTGACGTTTGCAAAATAATAGGCCATTAACGAGTTCATGTCTGCCTCCTCTTCAAAGCGAGTCTACGTGCGAAGTTTTTGCGATGATAATTGGTTCTACTTTACATATGAATGAAAAGTAATTTTCACGACAAAAACTTCGCACTTAGACTCGCTTTGAAGAGGAGGCAGACATGAACTCGGAAATGGCCCACTGGATTGGCACTGATGTTTCGAGTCTCGAAAGTCCCGAGACTTTACGGGCCATTTTCGGGTGTCACAATTCCCTCTGTATCTCAAGAACGGAGTGGATTTAAGTCGTCAAACTTCACAGTCAGTTTGCTTTTTGTTACCTTGAAAACATCTTAAAAGATCGGCTTTCCTGAACAAGCGGTTGGCAGGTTTACAAATGGCTTTGCGGTCCCGAAAAGTTTTCGTGACTTTCGAGAAACGGTACCCAGAAGTGTATCTAATTAGATGCACTCCCAATTTTGACATGCAACACGACGTATCCCTTTAAGTCTAAACCTTTGCAACATGAAGGTAAGGGTAAAAAGGTTAACGTTTATTTTTAGCAGTGTAAATGGTTACTTGTGGAGAAGCATTCGGTGAACACTTTGTGATGTTAATTATCTGTATTCCGAGACACGAGTGATGTTGAAGTTGGGGAAAAGAGCAAGGGACACTTCGTGACGCTTATTGAAAACCGCGTGCATCTAGTTAGGATCAACGCAGTTGTATCTGAGCGCAAACGGTGATATTTTCAGGTGACGATCTTGCAACTGTCGTCGTCGTTCTTCCCGCTTAATTAAGGACGGTGCCTACTATTGTTATTGCGCATACGTTCTGCGCATCTCGAGATACTCGGATTTCCTATCGGCAGTGCTTATTAATACAGGGATATTTTTGCGCGGTTCAAAGCTATGCGGAGAAAGCAGAACTTAGCAAGTGTTCTTGGTATCCAAAAAGGAAATTGGGGGTAACAACGCATTTTTCAGAGATAATTAAGCTTGAATTTGGAAAAGAACGCCATACATTGCTTTGTACTTTAAAGCTTTTTACAAATATTATTGATTAATTATCTTCGAAAAATGTGTGGTTACCCCCAATTTTCTTTTTGGATTTCAATAACACTTGTTAAGATCTGCTTTTCCAGCATATTCAGTGAACCGCACAAAAATACCTTTGAACTAGTAGGCACCGTCCTTGAGCTCCGACGTCAACTAAAACTTGCATTAAACTCCATTTAAAATTTCAAGATCACTTTCATCTAACGTTTAGTGATTTTTCCTTTTTTTTCGACTTCTTCTGCAAACTAATGTAACCAGCCACTAACTTAATTGGGAGGAGCGTTACTCATACTAATACAAAAATCAAAACTTGTCATTGTGCAGTGGGTTCGAGCACAAGGAAATGATTGGAAAAGAAGTTCTATCACCTCTATCGCAGCGTTGATGCAAACGACCGCTAAAGCCTGGCTTTTACTAGCGACACAAGCATATGCGTAACTTATCTTAAGTAACAAAGAACGTCGACATAAGATAAGCTCACGCAAGTGCTCAGACAAGGGGAATCTGGAACGAGTGCTTTGATTGGCCAGACACGGGCAGACGTAGTAAATTTCCTTGTGCTTACACCGTGTTTTGTTTTCACTGTGCGTAGGGCGATCGCGATCACAAGGTCAAGCAAAAGAAAAGCAAAATTTGGAGCTTTCGCTTGTGTTTATTGCTTGCGTCGAGACCATTTTTGACGGTGAAATGAGAGCTGTTATGCTTGCGCATGAGCTTGTGTCCCTAGTGAAAATCACCCTTAAATGTTCCAAGGAAAAGGTGGCTTTGGTTAATTTTTAACAAAGAATAAAATGCATGAGCTGTGGCTATTTTTCCCACACGCCAAGCCTGTTGTGTGTAAGTTTATGTTTTGATTGTTGTTGATTGGTGATCAATCTATTCACATTTACTTATGAGAGCTTTCTCATGACTCAATGGAAAAGCGTCAGATCGCGATAGGCTAAAAACAGTCGTACCACGTTCCCAACGAATCAGGATCAAATCCACAACTAATTGTGCCTTTCTTGCTCGCGGGTTTGCGTGTTTTAAAGAAAGCAAACGCAATTAATTTTAATGACCAAGCCTTCAGTGTTGTCTTCTTACACTTAGCAAAATAAGTGTATTTTATTGCTACTTGATGTATTTAAGTACCTAAATAGTTGGTTTTCGGTTTTAGCAATGTTCCATCATGTCCGAGGAAAATAGCTGCAACTGACTTTATACCAGCAGTACGAGCACTTTAGCTCGGCGATGTAATTTCTAGACTATAGTAAACTGGTTATTATTTTAATTGTCATTATCATTTTATTATTATCGTTTATTACTTAAATAAGGAGCAGTAATAGTTTAGGGAGTGAAAGACTGTTTTGAGCCTCTGAAGCGAGAAATGTGTCAACAAAATTGTTACCTTTTCAAGTACTTTGTTTTAGGAACGTCAGAACGATTTTAAATTTCGGCGAGTGCTGTATAAGTTGCCTCCAACCAATCAGAACAAACATTGCGTTGGTTTCGCTTTTTGAATGGCTCGTGAATCTTACGCCACTCTCTCAGCCAATCAGGTGCAAAACCGAAACCAGCATGACTTGCTCTAGACAATTCCTCTAGACTGATGTAATTTTTGCCGTGTCATACGGTTCTGATTGGTTAGTTGTTTTTTTTCTGGTAAAGCCGAAAAAACTTTACATCCATGTTTATTTACCTTTAAGACTTGAAGTCAATAAACTATTTATTTGGATGAAGAAGAAAGTTTCTTTCAAGACTAATTTATATTTTAGTAAAAACTGCATCTTGGAGAATGTTTCAACATTTTTGTGGTTTTTATGAAAAACGAGTACTTTTAGAGGATGAGGTCACTCTTATAGGATATCTTAAAATTCGATGTACGTGTTCCTGGGAATAAATACTTGCCTAAAAATATTGATAGTTGTTTTTTAATGTGACTCTGAAATGCTGCATGCTGATCCCTGGATCTCGGAGAAATTACCGAGGAATCCTTTAAACCGGAGGCTTCACTGGCCGACGCCCCCAGATATCATCAAGCTCGAGTGTCAGATTGTATTTGTGGTCAGGATCTATTAATTACGGTGTCAATTCAAGATAATGCATTGCAGAAAGACCACCATAGAGTAACGTAATTTCATTATAATTAGAGCAAGTGCTTGTTGCCGATATAACGATTGAGCTGATTGGCCAAGGGCTATGGTATTATTCTAACAATGCCTTAGGACCGATTTTGAATTATGCCGACAAATTTCACCATACCATTTGTCTGGAAAATAAACATTCTTTTCATCGAACATGCGTTAGTCAGTCAGCTGACTTGTCCGGTTTCAAACGATGAATGAAGTGCTAAACGGTGATGGGAATTGATCACTTTCGATTGAATCAACTCTCCATTGCGTCCAAAAGCGATCACACGGGCCGAAATCCCGGGATGACTCGTTTGGTACGACGCTCCAGCGCCACGTCTGGAGGTACTGCATTTTTCTCTCTTGCTCAAACATTCCGTCAGCGTATGCGCAAATGTTCTGCGGGCTCTCCGAAGGGATACGTACCATACCAAAAGAAGATGCTAGTTTTTACAAGGAATTGACATTTCAGTTGATTGTACAGGCATAAACGTAGATGTAGGAACCGTGCGTGTCTGTCTAGTCTTCTGGAGACCGTGGTGAGAGATGGTTTCGTGCAGACTGGGACGCCTAAAATGCTGCCTTATTGTAAACATGGTGGTTCACGAGGTTGTCTCTATGGCCTTTCTGTGCACGAAATCCAGGACCTACCGATACAATTTGGGCAAGTTTTGAAGGCTAAAAAGATGCTGTACTTTTGCTGGTAGGACTAGGTGGCCCGACACGTATAAAAAAATCGATCAAATGACAACCCTTGTCATGGAATGGCAGAATTACCCAGAATTCGTTTGGGAATGAACGAGGCAACTTGAAAAGCATGAGACTGGCCTTCATCAAATGGCTAAAGCGCGGCTGGAGGAAAAAGTGAGAAGACGATTTCTAGCCAGATACTAAGCTAAGCAGTAACCCTGGTGTGTGCAGTTAACGTAGACTTTTGATTTGTGAACAATTTTTTGTCATAGAAAATTCGCGACAAATTTGTGCTTTTTTCGCTATGATCCTCTTGTCAAAGGAGCGATATAATGTAAATATGAGAGTAACCAGATTTATATTTGCAGATTATCTGTTCTCTTACTACTAAAGTCAAACTCTACATCTCTATGCAATAAGCGCATTCAAAATCTTCTGATATTACTTTATAAAAGTATGGTTCTTTTTTTTTTTTTTTTCTAAAGGGTTTTCCTGCTTATATGAAAAATACGTTTTCTCTCCCGTCTTCTTTTTAGGCATGATCTTCGCGAAAAATACGTTCTGTCCCTCAATAAACCTAAATCAACCAGTTATGTTTTTTAGTTCTTTTTTCTTACGTATCAGCTAACTTGCGTAATACGCTACTTGATTTTATCCGTACCACTGAGTTTACTGGTTTCAAAAGAGAATCTAGGGCCGCATTTTATACAGCAGCTTTTCTTTTTAATTAGTATATCTTTAAAGATTACGAATTTAGTATGTATCTGTATATGCTAATGTATTTTAGCTGTAAATGTAATGTCTCGAAGGGGGACAGCTATTCTTATAGTTATTTTCATAGTGTTATGTCGTAGAGTTAGAGTTAAGTTTTCAAAATCCTGTATTCAGGATTTTGGCAGTCCAAAATCCTGAATTCAAGATTTTGGAATTTAGGATTTTGGTAGTCCAAAATCTTGAATTCAGGATTTTGGAAGTCGTGAACTCTAACTCTAAGTCATAACTCTACTGAAATAACTCTATTGATAGTTAACCCCGTCTCGATGGCATTAGCTTTTGTAGTTATTGTGAAATTCGAGATGACGTAAAGTTTATGCATGCACGTACTCATGTTACCTTTAGTAGGGCGCATGCGCGCACTTTGTAATCCGCGACCTTCCATGCTTCAGTGCCATTTGTCCTCCTTTTCGGGAATTGCGCAGAAAAATTGGGGCGACTTTCAAATTCAAACGAATCGATAAATTGACACCATCACATGAAAGATGACATTGAGCTTGGCCATCTGTCTAAGTTTGACGCTTTTAGGTCCAACATAGACCAAGCTACGGACTTTAAAACAAAATTAAAAGTCCATACAAACGTCTCTAATTTTGAGGCTGCGCCGGTTCCCCAAAACCATATAAACTCTTGAAAATTTTTATCAAATTTGGACAACTGGAAAATACTGTCATGGACCAACTATTTGGAAATAGGTGAGGTGAAAATCACTTTGTTTGCCCTTTTTTTATGAATATTACAGATATCGTAATTAAGTTTATGAGTTTATATGGTTTTGTGGGACGCAGCCTGAAAATTAGAGACGTTAATGTACGTATTTTAAACTACGTTTCAAATCCGTAACTAGGTCTCTGTTCGATCTAAAGGCATCAAACTTGGACAAATGGTCAGTCTCAATGTTATCTTTCATGTGATGGTGTCAATTTGTCGATTGGTTCAAATTTAAAACCCCAGTTCCCCCGCGCAATTCCGGAATGGCCTATAGAACGCACTCGCAGTTGACCCCCTGTTACCCCCTGATACTGGTGTGCAGCGCATAGAACTCCAATCTGTAAGGGACCGATTACATGAGCCGGGTTGGTCAGGTTTGCCGGGATGTCTTTCAGCCCGGCTTGGACTAAATTTAGAATATGCATATGTCATGTGAAAAAAGATAACAACAACAAGAAGTGGAGAGACGTTTGTCTCGCTAAATGGTTTTTGAAGTTCACTATTCTACAATTTAATGAAGCCTTGTGGTTTGCTATCTTATTTATCCTTTATTTAAACAACTATCCCATGGGCAATTTTGCTCTAAAGTGGAGTAGGAATGTGATTAGAAATCGCCGGCCTGGCTAGCCGGGCTGTCCCGGTGAACGCGATTACATGGAAAAATGGTTAGCCGGGATCTCGGCTCATGTAATCGGCCCCTAAGTGTCTCGATTAGTTTGGCACTTCAGTATTAGGGGCTGATTACATGAGCCGGGCTGGCCGTGTTAAGCGGGCTGGCTCGTTTAGCCGAGATCCTGGCACGTCTGAGAAATACACCAAAAATAAAGTTTGCGATTATATGGAAAAATCTCAGGCCGGTTCGCCGGGCTGAGATTTTTCCTGGCTGGACTGGGCTGTCTCCGGCAAACCCGAGCAGCCCGGCTGACTGTGCTGATCGGCCTGGCCCGGCTCATGTAATCGGCTCCTTACCCCTTTTTAGGAATGTTGGACAAATCACCCCTCTCCCCCCTTAATCTTTCCATCTAGCTCCCTCCCATTAATAATGTGTTTTTTTTTTGTTCTATCGCCAAGACGTACAAGGACTTTTTTCGTTATCAACATTGAATGAGAGAGACATGAAGTGTAAAACATGTAAAAGATGGATTTTTCATAACATTG
>NC_090893.1:7217818-7242818 GCF_036669925.1 Montipora capricornis | reverse complement strand
TGTTTATTATGCTGCACAAGGTGGTTCTATCTTTTGAGTCTGTGGGTGAAATCCTTAAGTGTGACCATTCAAATGAAAGCTACTGAGCAGTACTTTCCTGTGGTGCTGTTTATTATGCTGCACAAGGTGGTTCTATCTTTTGAGTCTGTGGGTGAAATCCTAAAGTGTGACCATTCAAATGAAAGCTACTGAGGAGTACTTTCCTGTGGTACTGTTTATTATTATGCCCAAAGGGGTACTGATGTTTTCATTCTGTGAAGGGCGTATATCGATGACATCCTAATCTAAGAAAGCAATGCCAGTCCGCTCGGACGGAAAGAGAAAGAAATTATACTATAATCAAACTGCATTGCGTTTTATTACCCTAAGGCAAAAGACATGACTAAATGTAAATTAAAAAAACATTCTTATGACTTCCTCATTCATTCCCATCAGGCATTCGTCATACCCCCAATAGTGTCAGGTAAATGAAAAAGGAAAGTAATTTCTTCGCTTAATTATAAACCTATAGAGCGGTTTTCAATTGAGTGTCGAAAGTAATTAGCGAATTACTTTGGTTTTGCATCTACTTCACTCGGTGATTGGTTCAAAGTTTTCGCGCCACTTTTTTAACCAATCAGAAGTGAAACCAAAACCAATTGTGGCTCGCGCGTGCACATTTTCCCGCCTTTTGTGTCGGCTACGAGTAATTACTTCGAGTTTTGATTGGTTTACTGGATTGTCTCCGTCCTTTTTGATTGGTTAAAGTAATTACTATGGTTTTGGTTTTACGACACTCATTTGAAAACCGCTCTATTACACCTTATGTTATTTCTTTCCAGAACTTCCCAGATAGCTGTTCAGAGGCTAGAGACTCAAATCAAATATGCCAGATTGATTTTCGTCGAAAAGCAAATTTTAGCCTGATATTTGTCGTCTGCAAGGTTATCGTGGTTTCCTTTGTTCAATCTCAGAATGTGAAAATCGGCTATTTTGCCAATGAGTTGCAGAAGAAAACTCGGGAAAAAGAAGGTTATCGGTATGAACTAACTGTAATTTCCCTTTAGCAATTGTATTTTATTGTACGTCTCGTTGGTTGCTACAGATTGTACGTCAGTATTAAGAAACAGCTGCAACTTGCAGGTCGCAGTAGGCATAGCTCTAAACTTCTCTAGGTTTGTTGATTAATTAACCTTCAAATGAAAATCTTTAATCTATAGGCTCAAAAATATCCTTTTTTTTGTGTGAGTGTGTTTCACCTACAGACTCAAACCTTAAAATGAAAGAAGACTCCGTAAGATAAGAAAATACTTTAGAGTTTCTTTATTTGATTTTCCTTCATGACAGGAAGTAGTTTTCAACTTTAGGAAGTAATAAGTTTTCGGGGAAAAGATAAACAGAAACGAGGTTTGGATGATCATTTTCTTTGCTGTTCGCCAGAGTTTTAAGTTAGTTGACTTTTTGCGTCGAACTTAAGAAATATCAAGAGAAGAGCTGTGAAAGTCGTCCGCGGTGTTTTGGCTTATCACCTGTTCTGGGGGACGCATCTGTAAATCGTACTGAAGAGATCCAAAGCGCAAATGATTTGAGCATTACTATTGGAAACTGACACAGAAATTTTATCAAGCGGGATGATATGGTAATTTGCCCACCATAAAGAAATTCGAAAGCTGACGTTTTGAGTGTTAGCCCTTAGCCCTTTGTAGTTCCCGAATTTCTTTGTGGTGGTCAATTTACCATATCAACCCAGGTGCTTAACCCATTTCTCTGTTTAGGTACGGTTCCCCATTGCCGCAGCGCCACAGTTTCTTTAGAAGCTAAACCCCTTTATCCTTACTTGAAACATAGTTTAACTAGTCCAACGCGATTAAGAGTTTGAGGGATTGGGGTACCACTCCACATGTACAGCAGTTGACCGCACGCAATGCAGGAGAAAATCGCCATGTCATGACTTGACGCCAGATCACCACGCATTCGAGGAAATAAAACTAGACTTGAGATTGTTCTTCGGCTTCTTCTTTCTAGGGTTACAAAGTAGGGTAATTCAACTAAAATAAATCCCGTTCACATTCAGAGTAGAGTTCAAAGCCTTCTTACGTCTCTGGAATGAACCCACCTGATACGTGACTTCCAAATAGCATTTTGGCAGGGTGTAGGAAAAGCGCGTAATAGAGAACTTAAGCGAGAACTACTATCACAAAACAATTTGTTTAATCATCAAAAACAATAACTCTGCATGCTCCGCACGGGCTTTTTATATTTTGGTACATTTCCGTTCACCGTTTTTCTCCTCGCCGCGATGGCAAATAATCAAAGAACACTTCATACATGGCGACCTCCTCCACATTATTTTGTATTCATGTCAATTAGACTTATTGCCATCATTTTGAAACAAATTGCTCGTCTTAGCGAGGGTAGAAAGTATTATTAGTATTAAAACAGAACTGGGAATATTTTATTTGGCCGCCATTATGAAAGAGGTCTCTAGAGAACTTGAAAACCCGGCGATAAATTGTAAAATTTTCTCTCTAAACACACATACCAAATGAATTGGAATAATCACGAAATGACTTCAATAATTGGAAGTTATAACCTTTACATAACGGTTTCATAGCCACGTCGTCGTCGATATTCTTGTTTACGTTTTTTCAGATATCACTCCAAGGTTGTAACAAGACCTAGTAGCCCAAGTTGTTCGAAGGGTAGATAGCGCTATCCACTAGAGTGCCATGATAGCGTTATCCACCTTTCGAACAACCGAGGCCTGGACATCAATATTCCGTTATGTAAACCAAATAAGATAGGTGAAGCTTTCATTAAAATGTGGTAAGAGGCTGCCGAAATAATATGGACAATGATCGAGTTGAGAGAAAGTTAGGAACTTGACGAAAAATAATAATAATAACCAGCTTAGTTCAAAACTGCAAACGCTTAACTTGAGTTATATCAGTTTGTCTTAGTCATTGTTTATCTTATTCATAATGATTTTCACTGTCATAGCCTTCTGCGCTTCTTATTCATAATTTACTAATTTCTCCATTTAGCGAACAATTTTCTTATATGTGCAGCTTGCAGAGGAATAAATTTCAGAATACGAACGCTTGATAAGAGCATGTAGATGTATGTATAATTTATTTACAACATTTTTGAAAGAATATTAGAAAGGATTTATCGACAAATTTAACTGAAACTGCGTAAGATTTCATGTTAAAATGATTTCATTGCAGTTTAATCCTCGACTTTTTTTCACGCTTTTTTGAAACTTGCTAAATTGTTTGCGATGTTTGGTTTAGAAAATCCGCGTCAGTTCCAATGTGCTAATTTTGTATACCTTATATCGGCACAGTTCAACTTCCTCAATCTCCTTCTCTATGACGTCTTCAGAGTTCCGTTGCTGTCAACGCACTGTTTCCTATTCGCGTTGCGATATAAGTTGTTGCATCATTGCATGCACAATATGAATGAAAATTGAAATGATATTCATTTAAAAATAAAGACAGGAAGACGGCTTAGCGAAGCCGATGAATTGCCTGTACTCGCAGAGCCAGTTATCGGAGGAAAATAGTCACTGCGCAATCAATTTTTACTTGCCACAGATTGTCAATTCTTATTCAGTAGTTTTCTGAAATTTGTAGCAATTCTGAAACGTGATACGTAAAGTGACTGTCTAATATGATGGAACCCATTAAATAAATTACCAGCTCAAAATTGGCACGCACAGTTACTTCAAAAGTATTATCTGAAAAAAAAAAGAATTTAAAACTGCACAAGTAGGCACGCTTTTATTGCGGACAATGACCTTTAGTAAATAAGCGTGGGGTACACTGAAGCATTGTAAAACTTCAAGGAGAATTCAGTTTTCTTTTAGCTAGAAAGACGTCAGTGATTCTTAGATTTAATAGCTTCTGATCCTTTGACAAACAATTCTTGCAGCTGCTACCTAGTTATTTGCCCCACTTCAATCAGTTTTCGTGATTTTTTTTCGCCAATCAAACTTTGTCTTTTCTATAGCAAGGGAAATTAGATAGTTTTCCTTTCCTCTTCCTAAAGAACAGGTTATTGCATTGAGGCTACCAATTGCGAGACCAAAATGAAATCAATTTTTATAGAACTTAAAAACTTAATTTAACTGGCCGTTTTTAAAACTGGAAACTCTGGCTCAAAAAACTGACAAAACTATGACACTTTCTCTTTCCCGCTGAAAATTACTCAATTTTTCCCACATAAGCCGGACGGATGGCCTTTCATTAGAATGTGGTGAATAAGTTAATGCATTAACAGGCCTTTGTTTCCAGTGGAGAGTATTTGTATCAAATACCATCCCTTTCAAAGTGGTCATTTCCGCTAAACAGGCAGGTGTCGTGAATGGATATAAAATGATGAACAGCGTCTTGATTTTCCGCAAAACAGAAGCGAATATCTCCTAGCTGCTGAAACCTGCAAGAGTCATAATCATGTCGGAGCGGTCTCCCTGTTTCTTAAAGATGACACTGATCGTTGTGTTAGTGAGCTTGTTGGTGATCGATGAAGTAGGTTCAACTTTTTGGAACAGCAATTATTGTAGCTACAACCCACGACATTGCAAAAGAAAAAGAAACCTTTGGCGGGTAAGCTTCAATTTTTAAACACTTTTTTCTTTGACGAAACTCAGTTTTGACTGTCACAGGGTCACAGAAGCCACGAAAATCGCTTATTAAACGGAAAGCCGTTTACAAAACTACGATGCAAAAAACTGGTCACTTGAGTTTAACCTGGCTTTTCTCAAGGGCTGGCTGGTTTGATGATGCTAGTCACTGAGAAGGATATGTATCTTAACTTCCATTGCTTTCGAAATAGCGTGATGAACGCTCAGTTGAAACTGCCCTGTCGTTTAATGTCCCAATAACGAAAACGCTATTTCTCGTTCAAGTATTAAGTACAGATAAAACTAATTTCCATCGTAAAAGTGATTAACATGCAGTCTATCTGAAAGCTTCTAAGAAAATTGAACTCAGAAACGCCTTGACATTCTGTAATGTAAGTCTATTTTTCTAAAACCAACAACATCCCTTAAATTTCTATACTTGTGTACAGTGGGACCTCTCAGTCTTTGACAGTCAACTCCTGTTCGAAAAACTCAGAATGCTAAGTGTAATCCAGTGAAAAATTTTGCAGTGTAATGTATTTAAAGTGGCACAACCATAACTACTGTATTTGAATTATAGAGGATTATTATACCTAAAAGATCGCGATGCGAAACACCTCAAATTGTCAAAGAAACGGTGATTCGAATTTTTTCCAAAATAGTCAAATGGCTGGTAATCCTGGTTTAAATAATATTTTGAACCTGGTTCTCATTCAATTTTTCAGATGCTTAAGTCAAACTCAAGCAAGAGATCAGAAAAGGGACCAAGTAACATTCCAATTAAACTTCCCTTGCGATCGAGAGGAGACTGGTAACAAGGTCATTCAACGCAACAAATCAGAGATTATCTCATGCAGGCGATAAAATCTGAAGGATGCGGAATGCTGAAGCTGGCCAACAAGTTTATTTTTGAAGTAATTATAGAGGGAAAAAATAACATTTCAATATAAGATTTTCAGATGCTACAGTAAATAAAATTATCCCAACATAGAATTTTAAACGCGAAGACGCTCTATAAAAGGCGTGGTGCCTTAGAACATGAGAAAAATTAACCGTGGTCCCAATACAGAGCTCTGTGATAATTTGCGAACAAAAAATCGACTAATGTCAATGTGTCCTTAATGTGTTATGAGATGTTATCTGCTGCCCTTTTTTTTATAGTTCCTCTTTCCTTCGTCTCCAGTTGGAAATATCTTGTTACGTCTCATTGTTACTGTTTGTTGATCGTCATCTTGGATAATCAGTCATGCTTGAATGAATTCGAGCAAAAGCAGAGCGTCAAGCGACCCCCTTTAAAGTGCGTCTTCGTGTTTAAGATCTCGCTCAAAACTGATTAAATGATTACAATTCTTTCTGAAAAATGCATAAGAAACCAATGTTATGTCATATTTTAAAACTGTCTGTGTAAGCCAAATGCTCTGATGACGTCTTGTAAAATTGTTCAAATCAATTAAAACACGACGATTGCTTATGAAGAAATGGAAGAAAGCGTGTCTAGTCGATCGGCGCCAAGTGCGACGTAATGAAGAACAGCAAGTCACGATTTCTTTAAGGTTAACGAGGTTTAAGATATTTTGGCCAATCAGAAAGATCAACTTAATTGCAAAATTACTTTTGACACCCAACTGAAAAGCCATTCCAAGTAAGAGAATCCCCTCCATTCTGCTCTAAGAGACTTTTTATCTCTTACAAAGCTATCTCGGTCTCTTATAGCATAGTAGAGCATCCTAGGCAGTAATGGGAAGGTCGCAAGTTTGACTCCTTCAAAGAAACACTCGTTTTTTTTCCCGAGTATTCCCAAGTCATGCACCGTTGAAAACATATCATCTCTTCATTTTCTCTGGGTTCTTCGATTTTTCTCTCTTCTCTAACGTCAGCATTATTTAACTTGGTTGAATGTTGACTTTAAAAGTTAGAGAGAAGTAGATTTCCTCTTGTCGTAAATTGACACCCTCCTTTAAAATATCTTTTAGGGGTTCCGTCTCATTGTTTATGTTTGTTGATCGTCATCTTTGATAATCAGTCATGCTTGAATGAATTCGAGCAAAAGCACCGTTGAAAACATATCATCTCTTCATTTTCTTTGAGTACTTCCATTTTTCTCTCTTCTCCAACGTCAGCATTATTTAACTTGGTTGAATGTTGACTTAAAAAGTTAGAGAGAAGTAGATTTCCTCTTGTCATAAATTGACACCCTCCTTTAAAATATCTTTTAGGGGTTCCGTCTCATCGTTTCTGTTTGTTGATCGCCATCTTGGATAATCAGTCATGCTTGAATGAATTCGAGCAAAAGCACCGTTGAAAACATATCATCTCTTCATTTTCTCTGGGTACTTCTATTTTTCTCTCTTCTCTAACGTCATCATTATTTAACTTGGTTGAATGTTGACTTTAAAAGTTAGAGAGAAGTAGATTTCCTCTTGTCGTAAATTGACACCCTCCTTTACAATATCTTTTAGGGGTTCCGTCTCATCGTTTCTGTTTGTTGATCGTCATCTTGGATAATCAGTCATGCTTGAATGAATTCGAGCAAAAGCACCGTTGAAAACATATCATCTCTTCATTTTCTCTGAGTACTTCGATTTTTCTCTCTTCTCTAACGTCATCATTATTTAACTTGGTTGAATGTTGACTTTAGAAGTTAGAGAGAAGTAGATTTCCTCTTGTCGTAAATTGACATCCTCCTCCCTCCTAGAACATGCCTATTATTTGAAGTAATTTAATAGATATCTCTTAAAAGGTCTATTTTTCTGGCCTCGGGTTCGTCGAAACGGAATAAACGCGAAAAGAAAGACCAAGTTCACTTGAAAGCATTGAAAAAAGAACTCATATTATTTAGAATTTTTTTGATTTGTAATGGAACCGGTCAGAATTTCACGAGCCTGCGTATATGAATTTACGTGCCCTTTTGGAAGTCTTAAGATAAGAATGGACTTCTTGATGCTACTACTTTTCGAGAGGAAAGATACACTTATTTTTGCAAACAACTTTCATGCCTTTCAAGGCCTTTATCGTCCTCAGAGAGCATGATGGGGATTCGATCCGTCAGAATTGAGAACGAGAACTTACTCATTAGGAACGGCTACAAATTCACTCACTCCGATGAAAATTCTTATCATTAAGGCATTTTTTGCTCTGTGATTTATGATTAGTGAAATGTGCTCTTCGATGGGTGAGGGATCCAGTGAGCAGAGAACGTCTACGGATAAAGACTGTCGCCCTAGGTCTGTCATTTCGAGAAAGTAGAACAAACTCTTCCGGCTGACTAAGCCACAAGACATTCTTATCACCAGAACCCGCTATTCTTTCGGTCAGCATCGACAGTAATGATCTTTGGCTCTTTCCGAACCACAGTGACCCGTGTCTTGATAGTTCCGAAAACGTTTCGGGCCATATAGCCATTTGTGAAACTGCGATCCGCTTATTTTAAAAAGCTGGTCTTTTTAACATGTTTTCAAGGAGACGAAACTGCAATCCACGTGTTTTGATAAGCTGATCTTTGAAAATCTTTTCAACATAACAAAAAACAAAATCATTGTGGAGTTTGATGACTGAAAAACCCTCCGTTCTCAAGATACAGGAGAGTTTGCGATACTCGAAAATGGCCCGGAAACTTGCGGGACTTTCAAGAAACGGTCCCCAGGAAAGATCTAAGGAGATCGAGACTGATTTTCCCGCCAAAGCAGACCTATCCGACCAATTATAAACCATACATAATTAATTATTACCTTTGAGATCAAGAGACTTATCAAGAAATTATCTAAAGTTGCTTTTTATGCCACGATGTATACCTAGCATGGACGTAGTACGCTTCTGGATGATCTCTTGAAATCACAAGTTGGCTCCAAGAAGCCCTTCCTGTGACTGCCTGCATGTTTACTTTTTATCCCAAATTATATCCTGTGGCTTGACAGTCTTGCTTGACTGAAAGCCTCATTTCATGATACGACTGAAAGAAATGGCTGTGGGTGGGGAGAGGAGTGCCCTGAACGACGATCTAATCAGGCGGCTTTAAAACGCATCTTCATGGAAGAAACAAATTAGGTCATCATTAGACCACAGCAGCTCTCTGCGTGCCATCAATGGTTAATACCGGTGTCCACCCAAATTGGTTCCCGTTTGCGTGTAAATGCCGCAGAATTTTCGACGAAGAGTTTCACCATTTTTCTATCTAGGCCTTTCCGCACTCGGAAAGAGAAGGAGAGGTGGTATTTCATAACATATTTGTAAGCCAATGGATGGCAAATTCACGACAGGGTTTGTCAACTGACGTGTTTTTCGTAAGAATGGCGATTACCCCATTATTGTTGCATTGTTCATCAATACACATTAGTCTCTGAATATTGAAATTTGCCCGGCATTGTCCTTCCTTTTGAGGAAGGGTATCTGCTTATTTTATCCGAAAGGAGCATCTCGAAATTTAATTAAGTATGGTAGCTACCGTCGTGATACTTGATCAATCGACCACCGACCCTCTAAAGCCACATTTGAAAATCAGCTAAAATCTCTTTCCAGTGGCAACTTCTCCTTGTGAATCCTGAGGATACAGAATGTTAATGCCACACTCCGCAATCGCACAAAAACTGCCGTTACGTCAACTTTTTCATGTAAAGAAGTTATGTTACGTTTCGTTCTTGCGCATTTAATCTAACTGACGCTTTCCACTTTACAGAACTGACCGAACAGACCAGGCATTTGGAAGGTCAAACTCCACAATCCCATAACACACTTCAAGAATCATATATACTCCTCCAGAAGAATGCGAGAGATTATCATACAAGTGTTCCTTCAAATTGTTGCATTTTCTTTGCAAACTGACCGGTCTGGCCGGACAGGGTTTAGCGTTTTCAGAGAAATCATAGAGACACAGAGAACTTCAAGTGATTTTAACAGGTGACTTCACTTCCAAGTGAACAAACTGTAATGCTGTGTGGATGGCGGATTAAGACAATTAAGGACAGTGCCTACTAATTCAAAGCTATTTTTGCGCAGTTCATAAATATGCGGAAAAAGGAGATCTTAACAAGTGTTAGTATAAATACACAGGTGATTATACAAAATCGCGCACTCTCAGTGGCTCGCTATCTCGGATTATCAGCCAATAATCACCTCGACGGACAAAATGGCTGCCACTAGTCGTTTTGCCACTGTAAGTGAAGATGATTTCGCGTTGAAATGTTTTTTTTTTTCTCTTTTTTGAAATAATCACCTGTATATTTATAGTAAAACAATTATTCGCCTCAGGCTCAGTGATTATCGGTGAATATTCACCGATAATCACTCCGCCTTCGGCGAATAATTGTTAATTATTGAAAACCAAAAAGAAAATGGGGGGTAACCACGCATTTTTCAAACATAGTTAATCAACAATGTTTGTAAAAAGCTTCAAAATACAAAGCGATGTAAGGCGTTGTTTTCCAGATTGAAGCTTAATTATGCATTCCACATAGTTTTAAGCCGCGCAAATTAAAATAACCCTGTATTAGTAAGCATCACCCATAGCAACCCGAGTGTCTTGAGATGCGCATAACGTATGAGCAATAACAATAGTAGGCACCGTCCATAAAATGGTGTCAAATGGATTGGGAAAGTCGAGAAGATTGCGGGTAATGAGATGTGTGAGGTATAAGCGTCATGAAGTGTCCCCTAATCCTCCTCAACTACCACCTTTGTCAAAAAATACAGGCGATGAACGTGTCAAAGTGCCCACCATTCTCGTTCCCAGAATCGGCTTTTTACTGGGTTGCCGCAAACCCAGTCGGAATCTGTCTTTAATTTCGTCGTTTTTTACTGGGTTGCCGCAGGCAATCCCAGTCTAGAAATGGAGGGCATTTGTTCGGTGTTATTTTTTTTTTTCTTCCGTGTCGGTAAAAGTCTTGCCTGTCACTCCCCTGGTAAGTGGTATCTTTGTGCATAGAGCCTTCTGCGCGTATTTTCTTAGGATCGAGAGGGTAGTGGAACTGCGTAGATTTCTCTGGTGGACACAGTAGAATCATTAACTTAGCCTGCAATGGCGTCGAAAGTCATGTAACGCGAATGGCGTTTTACTGGATCCTTAAACAAGTCAGTTGGATAAACTACGCAGGCGGTGAAAACCAACACCTGGAATCTCAAAAGCGACGAGTAATGGACTTCGACAACAATCTGTCGCCCGTCGAGCAGAAATCAAAGTGAGCTGCATCTCTAAAATAATATTTACCAAGTGTGCTGTTATGTAGAACACTGAAACCAAATGGAAAATTCTCTGGTAACTTATGGGTTCAACAAAGACAGAGAACGAATCGAACACCTTAAGTGGATCTGTGATCAACTCTGCACAGTCTTCAGGTAATGTGACAGCCAAGAATTATTTGAACCCATTAAATAAATTACCAGCTCAAAATTGGCACGCACAGTTACTTCAAAAGTATTATCTAAAAAAAAAAAGAATCAGTTAAAACTGAACAAGTAGGCACGCTTTTATTGCGGACAATGACCTTTAGTAAATAAGCGTGGGGTACACTGAAGCATTGTAAAACTTAAAGGAGAATTCAGTTTTCTTTTAGCTAGAAAGACGTCAGTGATTCTTAGATTTAATAGCTTCTGATCCTTTGACAAACAATTCTTGCAGCTGCTACCTAATTATTTGCCCCACTTCAATCAGTTTTCGTGATTTTTTTTCTCCAATCAAACTTTGTCTTTTCTATAGCAAGGGAAATTAGATAGTTTTCCTTTTCCCTTCCTAAAGAACAGGTTATTGCATTGAGGCTACCAATTGCGAGACCAAAATGAAATCAATTTTTATAGAACTTAAAAACTTAATTTAACTGGCCGTTTTTAAAACTGGAAACTCTGGCTCAAAAAACTGACAAAACTATGACACTTTATCTTTCCCGCTGAAAATTACTCAATTTTTCCCACATAAGCCGGACGGCTGGCCTTTCATTAGAATGTGGTGAATAAGTTAATGCATTAACAGGCCTTTGTTTCCAGTGGAGAGTATTTGTATCAAATACCATCCCTTTCAAAGTGGTCATTTCCGCTAAACAGGCAGGTGTCGTGAATGGATATAAAATGATGAACAGCGTCTTGATTTTCCGCAAAACAGAAGCGAATTTCTCCTAGCTGTTGAAACCTGCAAGAGTCATAATCATGTCGGAGCGGTCTCCCTGTTTCTTAAAGATGACACTGATTGTTGTGTTAGTGAGCTTGTTGGTGATCGATGAAGTAGCTTCAACTTTTTGGAACAGCAATTATTGTAGCTACAACCCAGCATATTGCAAAAGAAAAAGAAACCTTTGGCGGGTAAGCTTCAATTTTTAAACACTTTTTTCTTTGACGAAACTCAGTTTTGACTGTCACAGGGTCACAGAAGCCACGAAAATCGCCTTTTTAACGGAAAGCCGTTTACAAAACTACAATGCAAAAAACTGGTCACTTGAGTTTAACCTGGCTTTTCTCAAGGGCTGGCTGGTTTGATGATGCTAGTCACTGAGAAGGATATGTATCTTAACTTCCATTGCTTTCGAAATAGCGTGATGAACGCTCAGTTGAAACTGCTCTCTCGTTTAATGTCCCAAAAACGAAAACGCTATTTCTCGTTCAAGTATTAAGTACAGATAAAACTAATTTCCATCGTAAAAGTGATTAACACGCAGTCTATCTGAAAGCTTCTAAGAAAATTGAACTCAGAAACGCCTTGACATTCTGTAATGTAAGTCTATTTTTCTAAAACCAACAACATCCCTTAAATTTCTGTACTTGTATACAGTGGGACCTCTCAGTCTTTGACAGTCAACTGCTGTTCGAAAAACTCAGAATGCCAAGTGTAATCCAGTGATAAATTTTGCAGTGTAATGTATTTAAAGTGGCACAACCATAACTACTGTATTTGAATTATAGAGGATTATTATACCAAAAAGATCGCGATGCAAAACACCTCAAATTGTCAAAGAAACGGTGATTCGAATTTTTTCCAAAACAGCCAAATGGCTGGTAATCCTGGTTTAAATAATATTTTGAACCTGGTTCTCATTCAATTTTTCAGATGCTTCAGTCAAGCTCAAGCAAGAGATCAGAAAAGGGACCAAGTAACATTCCAATTAAACTTCCCTGGCGATCGAGAGGAGACTGGTAACAAGGTCATTCACCGCAACAAATCAGAGATTATATCATGCAGGCGATAAAATCTGAAGGATGCGGAATGCTGAAGCTGGCCAACAAGTTTATTTTTGAAGTCATTATAGAAGGAAAAAATAACATTTCTATATAAGACTTTCAGATGCTACAATAAATAAAATTATCCCAACATAGAATTTTAAACGCGAAGACGCGCTATAAAAGGCTTGGTGCCTTAGACCATGAGAAAATTTAACCGTGGTCCCATACAGAGCTCTGTGATAATTTGCGAACAAAAAATCGACTAATAGCAATGTGTCCTTAATGTGTTATGAGATGTTATCTGCTGCTCTTTTTTTTATAGTTCCTCTTTCCTTCGTCTCCAGTTGGAAATATCTTTTAGGGGTTCCGTCTCATTTTTACTGTTTGTTGATCGTCATCTTGGATAATCAGTCATGCTTGAATGGATTCGAGCAAAAGCAGAGCGTCAAGCGACCCCCTTTAAAGTGCGTCTTCGTGTTTAAGATCTCGCTCAAAACTAATTAAATGATTACAATTCTTTTTGAAAAATGCATAAGAAACCAATGTTATGTCATATTTTAAAACTGTCTGTGTAAACCAAATGCTGTGATGACGTCTTGTAAAATTGTTCAAATCAATTAAAACACGACGATTGCTTATGAGAAATGGAAGAAAGCGTGTCTAGTCGATCGGCGCCAAGTGCGACGTAATGAAGAACAGCAAGTCACGATTTCTTTAAGGTTAACGAAGCTTAAGATATTTTGGCCAATCAGAAAGATCAACTTAATTGCAAAATTACTTTTGACACCCAACTGAAAAGCCATTCCAAGTAAGAGAATCCCCTCCATTCTGCTCTAAGAGACTTTTTATCTTTTACAAAGCTATCTCGGTCTCTTATAGCATAGTAGAGCATCCTAGGCAGTAATGGGAAGGTCGCAAGTTTGACTCCTTCAAAGAAACACTTGTTTTTTTTCCGAGTATTCCCAAGTCATGCACCGTTGAAAACATATCATCTCTTCATTTTCTCTGGGTACTTCGATTTTTCTCTCTTCTCTAACGTCAGCATTATTTAACTTGGTTGAATGTTGACTTAAAAAGTTAGAGAGAAGTAGATTTCCTCTTGTCGTAAATTGACACCCTCCTTTAAATATCTTTTAGGGGTTCCGTCTCATCGTTTCTGTTTGTTGATCGTCCATCTTGGATAATCAGTCCATGCTTGAATGAATTCGAGCAAAAGCACCGTTGAAACATATCATCTCTTCATTTCTCTGGGTACTTCGATTTTTCTCTCTTCTCTAACGCCAGCATTATTTAACTTGGTTGAATGTTGACTTTAAAAGTTAGAGAGAAGTAGATTTCCTCTTGTCATAAATTGACACCCTCCTTTAAAATATCTTTTAGGGGTTTCCGTCTCATCGTTTCTGTTTGTTGATCGTCATCTTGGATTATCAGTCATGCTTGAATGAATTCGAACAAAAGCACCGTTGAAAACATATAATCTCTTCATTTTCTCTGAGTACTTCAATTTTCTCTCTTCTCCAACGTCAGCATTATTTAACTTGGTTGAATGTTGACTTTAAAAGTTAGAGAGAAGTAGATTTCCTCTTGTCATAAATTGACACCCTCCTTTAAAATATCTTTTAGGGGTTCCGTCTCATCGTTTCTGTTTGTTGATCGTCATCTTGGATAATCAGTCATGCTTGAATGAATTCGAGCAAAAGCACCGTTGAAAACATATCATCTCTTCATTTTCTCTGGGTACTTCGATTTTTCTCTCTTCTCTAACGCCAGCATTATTTAACTTGGTTGAATGTTGACTTTAAAAGTTAGAGAGAAGTAGATTTCCTCTTGTCATAAATTGACACCCTCCTTTAAAATATCTTTTAGGGGTTCCGTCTCATTGTTTCTGTTTGTTGATCGCCATCTTGGATAATCAGTCATGCTTGAATGAATTCGAGCAAAAGCACCGTTGAAAACATATCATCTCTTCATTTTCTCTGAGTTCTATTTTTCTCTCTTCTCTAACGTCAGCATTACTTAACTTGGTTGAATGTTGACTTTAGAAGTTAGAGAGAAGTAGATTTCCTCTTGTCGTAAATTGACATCCTCCTTTAGAACATGCCTATTATTTGAAGTAATTTAATAGATCTTTTAAAAGGTCTATTTTTCTGGCCTCGGGTTCGTCGAAACGGAATAGACGCGAAAAGAAAGACCAAGTTCACTTGAAAGCGTTGAAAAAAGAACTCATATTATTTAGAATTTTTTTGATTTGTAATGGAACCGGTCAGAATTTCACGAGCCTGCGTATATGAATTTACGTGCCCTTTTGGAAGTCTTAAGATAAGAATGGGACTTCTTGATGCTACTACTTTTCGAGAGGAAAGATACACTTATTTTTGCAAACAACTTTTATGCCTTTCAAGGCCTTTATCGTCCTCAGAGAGCATGATGGGGATTCGATCCGTCAGAATTGAGAACGAGAACTTACTCATTAGGAACGGCTACAAATTTCACTCACTCCGATGAAAATTCTTATCATTAAGGCATTTTTTGCTCTGTGATTTATGATTAGTGAAATGTGCTCTTCGATGGGTAAGGGATCCAGTGGGCAGAGAACGTTTACGGATAAAGAACTGTCGCCCTAGGTCTGTCATTTCGAGAAAGTAGAACAAACTCTCCGGCTGACTAAGCCACAAGACATTCTTATCACCAGAAACCCGCTATTCTTTCGGTCAGCATCGACAGTAATGATCTTTGGCTCTTTCCGAACCACAGTGACCCGTGTCTCGATAGTTCCGAAAACGTTTCGGGCCATATAGCCATTTGTGAAACTGCGATCCTCTTATTTTAAAAAGCTGCTCTTTTAACATGTTTTCAAGGAGACGAAACTGCAATCCACGTGTTTTGATAAGCTGATCTTTGAAAATCTTTTCAACATAACAAAAAACAAATCATTGTGGAGTTTGATGACCGAAAACCCCTCCGTTCTCAAGATACAGGAGAGTTTGCGATACTCGAAAATGGCCGGAAACTTGCGGGACTTTCAAGAAACGGTCCCCAGGAAAGATCTAAGGAGATCGAGACTGATTTTCCCGCCAAAGCAGACCTATCCGACCAATTATAAACCATACATAATTAATTATTACCTTTGAGATCAAGAGACTTATCAAGAGATTGTCTAAAGTTGCTTTTTATGCCACGATGTATACCTAGCATGGACGTTGAACGCTTTTGGGTGATCTCTAGACATCAAGAGTTGTCTCCAAGAAGCGATTCTTGTGACTGCCTGTATCTTTACTTGGGATCCCAAATTATATCCTGTGGCTTGACAGTCTTGCTTGACTGAAAGCCTCTTTTCATGATACGACTGAAAGAGATGGCTGTGGGTGGGGGGGGGGGGGGGGTGGGGAGGAGAGTGCCCTGTAAAAATGACCAGAAAGCCACCTTATCCCTCCTAGTGATTTCAGATCATGGATACCGATTTGGTTTCACGTAAAGTGTTTCACATTTTTATCTGAAAACGTGTGCTTTCGATTTGAACGCAAAAGTGATCAAATGAACGACGATCTATCACGTTGGTTTTAAAACGCATCTTCATGGAAGAAACAAATTAGGTCATCATTAAACCACAGCAGCTCTCTGTGTGCCATCAATGGTTAATACCGGTGTCCACCCAAATTGGTTTCCCGTTTGCATGTAAATGCCGTAGAATTTTCGACGAAGAGTTTCACCATTTTTTTATCTAGGCCTTTCCGCACTCGGAAAGAGAAGAAGAGGTGGTATTTCATAACTTATTTGTAAGCCAATGGATGGCAAATTCACGACAGGGTTTGTCAAATGACGTGTTTTTCGTAAGAATGGCGATTACCCCATTATTGTTGCATTGTTCATCAATACACATTAGTCTCTGAATATTTAAATTTGCCCTTGTCCTTCCTTTGAGGAAGGGTGTCTGCTTATTTTATCCGAAAGGAGCATCTCAAAATATGATAAAGTATGGTAGCTACCGTCATGATACTTGATCAATCGACCACCGACCCGCTAAAGCCACATTTGAAAATCAGCTAAAATCTCTTTCCAGTGGCACTTCTCCTTGTGAATCCTGAGGATACAGAATTTTAATGCCACACTCCGCAATCGCACAAAAACTGCCGTTACGGTCAACTTTTTCATGTAAAGAGTTATGTTACGTTTCCTTCTTGCGCATTTAATCTAACTGACGCTTTCCATTTTACAGAACTGACCGAACAGATCGGGCATTTGGAAGGTCCAAACTCCACAATCCCATAAAATTAACACACTTCAAGAAGGATATATACTCCTCCAAGCATACAAGCATTCCTTCAAAATTGTTGCATTTTCTTTGCAAAACTGACCGGTCTGGCCGGACAGGGTTTAGCGTTTTCAGAGAAATCATAGAGACACAGAGAACTTCAAGTGATTTTAACAGGTGACGTCACTTCCAAGAGAGCAAACGTAATGCTGTGTGGATGGCGGATTAAGACAATTAAGGACAGTGCCTACTAATTCAAAGTTATTTTTGCGCAGTTCATAAATATGCGGAAAAAGGAGATCTTAACAAGTGTTAGTATAAATACACAGGTGATTATACAAAATCGCGCACTCTCAGTGGCTCGCTATCTCGGATTATCAGCCGATAATCACCTCGACGGACAAAATGGCTGCCACTAGCCGTTTTGCCACTGTAAGTGAAGATGATTTCGCGTTGAAACGTTTTTTTTTTTCTCTTTTCTGAAATAATCATCTGTGTATTTGTACTAAAACAATTATTCGCCTCAGGCTCAGTGATTATCGGTGAATATTCACCGATAATCACTCCGCCTTCGGCGAATAATTGTTAATTATTGAAAACCAAAAAGAAAATGGGGGGTAACCACGCATTTTTCAAACATAATTAATCAACAATGTTTGTAAAAAGCTTCAAAATACAAAGCGATGTAAGGCGTTGTTTTCCAGATTGAAGCTTAATTATGCATTCCACATAGTTTTAAGCCACGCAAATTAAAATAACCCTGTATTAGTAAGCATCACCCATAGCAAACCCGAGTGTCTTGAGATGCGCATAACGTATGAGCAATAACAATAGTAGGCCACCGTCCATAAAATGGTGTCAAATGGATTGGGAAAGTCGAGAAGATTTGCGGGTAATGAGATGTGTGAGGTATAAGCGTCAAAGTGTCCACCATTCTCGTTCCCAGAATCGGCTTTTTACTGGGTTGCCGCAAACCCAATCGGAATCTGTCTTTAATTTCGTCGTTTTTTTAGTTTTCGTTTTCTTTTTTTTTTTTCTTTTTTTTCCGTGGCGGGAAAATTCTTGCCTGTCACTCCCCTGCTAAGTGGTGTCTTTGCGCATAGAGCCTTCTAAGCGTATTTTCTTAGGATCGAGTGGGGAGTGGGAGATGGGGAGATTTTTTTGGTGGACACAGTTGAACGATTAACTTAAACCGGCAATGGCGTCGAAAGTCATGTAACGCGAATGGCGTTTTAGTGGATCTTTGAACAAAATGTACCCTTATGAAGCTCAACGAGATGCTTTCGTGAAGCATACACTGGGTTGCATGTGGTACGTGTTACAGAAGAAAATCAGAAGGCAAAGAAGGGCCACGGGAATTGTGTGGTATTGAAATACAGCAGTCGAGTCTCTGAAGAATAAACAGTTATAAAAGAAGAAGCGAGAAACTTTGGCTTCTGGTCTGACATGTTGATAATTTTCAAGTTCCCTCACAAACTGTCTTTTCACCACAAGTGTGCCCTTCTGAGCATCTGACAGCTGTGTAATCACTAAACTTCAATAGCCAGTTAAGCCCTGCCTCAGCGGTGGTTAGTGTTCAGGATGGGAGACCAAAACAATAAACCTCTCATTAAACAGAAGAGGTCTGACCGAAAAATACTGATAACGCTAACAAATGCGGAACTCAGCAAGGTACAGATTTTGTTAGCTTGCTTTATTGCAAAACAAAATATTGCATGCAAAAGCAAATAACTATTGAGGACACAGTTTTTAGAAAGAGCAGGAAAGGAAGTTTCCGGGAGGGTCGATCGAGAACTTTAAAATGTAAAAAATTTTACGACCATGAAAACAACATTAATTTTGAACCGTGAATATAGACATATAAACAAGTTAACGATCTGCGACAAACACCATCGCAAAATCGAAAGTGACATGGCCGGGAATTACAGCGGGCGCCGGTGATTAAGTTATGCCGCGGCATGGTTTGTACTCGCCCAAAACAGTGAAGGTGTACAAATGATGGCTAAGATACCGGGTTTTTTTCTGTCAAGTGTTATTAAAAGTTTGACAATGAAATGACGCGAAGTCAAAAAAACCAATAGATCACAATTTCGACCAAAACTCTTGCTTTATGCAAAGTCAAAAAATTGTACTCTCCAAGACGAGGTTATTTATCACCAGGTGGTAATTCCATCATTTTGGAAATAGGCAGCTACTTTATTATTCATCGACAATTTTTTCTTGATTTGGGCGCTCATTTTGTTGAACTCAAGCACGCTTCCAACAGACCTGCTTTATTTTCGTGACTTATGCGCTACCACAAATTCTCCCACGTATCACATTTCAAACACATGCTATGCAAATTTGTTAAGCTCGAAAATTCACACCAACATGATAAAATCTACGCATTACCCAGCCCCTCCAAACCTCAACAAAAATACGCACAGAAAAGGACTCTATGCCACACAAAGGACACCACTAAGCAGGAGGAGTGACAGGTAAGACTTTTACCGACACGGACAAAAAATAAAAACGAAACGAAACTACTACGCAGATTCCGGACTGGGTTTAGCAACCCCAGTAATAATGGCAAGCGAATTGGATACTGAACAAGACAGGCGGGGCTTTCGGCGATGCTATAGAAGCGACGAGGTATGCACTTCGACCAACAATCTGTCGCCCGTCGAGCCGTTAATCAAAGTGAGCTGTCTTCCTAAAATTTTGCCCAAGTGTGGTTGTTTTGTACAACACTCAAACCATATGAACAGTTCTCTGGTAACTCAGTATGGGTTCAACAAAGGGACAGAGAAGGAATCAATATAGTGGATCTGTTATCTCAGTTGTCGTCGCTATTTGTCAGATTTTGTACTTACCTGTTCTCAACTCTGCACAGTCTTCCGGTATAAAACAAATTGGAAAATTTCAACTGAATAAGTCATTGACTTGAATGGCGTTTTAGTGGATCTTTAAACAAAAATACCCTCATGGAGCTCAAGAATGGATCGTCATGATGAGCAAGACAAGCGCTGGAAAAATAAATATCTATGGATTTTAAGAGACGGAGTAATGTGTCTTCGACAAACACAATTTACAATTTTTTTCGACTTTGGATAATCAAGTATGGTGAGCTTTGTTTCTAATATTTTAACTAAACTTGGTATTATATAAAACACGGACAATCAAATAGCATTTTTTTTATGGGATGTTAAACAAATTAAAACATCGAATGGAATCGAACGTCCTACAAGAATGCTATCACAGTGTTTACTCAAGTCGCAATTCTTAGTTGTCTCGACAATGTACATTTACCGGTAAAAATTTTGTACTCAACTCGCAAAGGTTGTAAAATGTAAAATATTGGACAAAATGTGACAGTGAAGAATTTATTTGAATGAAAGTTGTTCCGCTTTTATGCTTTCATTATTTACGGTCAAGCGTTCCCAGTCGGAAAAGGGTTTTGATTGTGAACTGTCAAAAATGTATATGATTGCATTTCTTGTTCTGCACGCCACCACAATTGAAATAGGAAGGTTTTTATTTTTGCCTCTAAATAGTAAATATGTTGTGTGTTTCGATTACTTTTTCGCTGGAAAAAGGATTTTGCCGAGATATTTCCAGCCTTTGTTGTGAACTTCTTAATATTCATGTTGTGTAATTTAATTTCGAGCTTAATAAATTTGCATACGTGTGTTGAAATGTGATACGGGAGCATTTTTGTGGAATAGTGTAACGAAAATAAACAGGTCTGTGGAAGCTCTTGCTTGAGTTTTCAACAAAAATGACCCCCCAAAATCGGCAAAAAAAAATCTGACACTGATGCATAATAAACGTAGCTGCTATCCCCAAAAACGATGGAATTACCTGGCAGAATAAATAAACCCTCGTCTTGGAGAGTAAAGTTTTTGACTGTCAACCTGAAGAATTGGGCGATTGTGATCTTTGTCGTTGAATTCGCACATTTCTTGTCAAACTTTATAAAACACTTGAAGAGAAGAAACAGAAAACTTACAAAAACAAAAAACCGGTATCTGTGTCAAATGATTGATTTTGGACACTGTTTCGCGAGTAAACACACACGCTGGTAAACTTCATCACCGGCGCCACTCTGAATCCAATGTAACTTTAGATTTTGCGCTTTTACTTTGTTGCAGCCAAAAAGTACAATAGCAAAAATCTCCCAGAACGTTTTGTCGGGTGATCGTAACTTTTTATATTCGGGGTTAAAATTCATGTTGTTTTCGTGTCATTAAATGTTGTTGCTGATGGGCAAACATATTTTATTCTCGATCGACCGTCCATGGAAATACTCCTTCTGCTCTTTCTCAAAAACTTTGTACCACTTATTCTATTTACTTTTGCATCAATCATTTGTTTCGCATTTAAAGCAAGGATTAAAAAAAAACAAAAAATCAGTTGCCCTTGCTTGGTCAGCATTTGTGAAGCGTTAAAATAGAATTTTCGCGTCCAATGCTTCTGTTTTGAGGGATATCTTGTTTTTGGCCTCTCCAATTCCTAGATACTAACCCCGCCGTCAAAAACAAAAGGACCGGCAGGAGAAGAGAGGACCCTGGGAACGAGGTGTGTCCCAGGCATAAGTGGAAGACAGACCGGAAACAAAAACCACAAATCCAAGATATAAACCTGCTGTGGTTGTGTGGGTGACGTAGAGAAAAGCACCCAAACTGGTATCAATGGAGGGACAGTTGACAAACTGAAAAGAGAATAAAAAAAACCTTGCATTCCGAGGATTAGTTCTTTATAACACAAAAGCTAAATTTCAAAAAGACAGATGTGATGCTATGTGGTGTGTGAGGTCCAAGCACTGCACCGTGCATCTTGCGTTGGGGGATTCGATGAGTTACAGATCCTTAAGATCCGGGAAAGAAATAGAAAAATCTGTCTGAAAAAAAACGCCATTTCTCAGATAAGGAAAACCGAGGCGGTTACCAGTTACCGACAGAAGAAGTTGTCCTCTTCTAGTGATTTGCCCCATTCAGAAATAAGGTGTTAGCAAAAAGTAAATTTACGCTTTCATTCTCCAATTTTCATCATGTGGTAGGAAATAATAGCCGCAAGATCATCTGGTTTTGGAACGAAATGGGTCATTGATTTGTTCCAAAATTTAAGCATTGAACAACCTGTTCTAAAGAGGAATCATGGTCAAAAAACTGATGTTCCTGTATCAGGCTAGGGCCGGACAAGCTGTTCAATTTGTTGTAACTGCTTTTGATGAGTCGGCAAAGCTGCAACAAAAACGACACCTTAAAATATAAACTGCACTATCAGTATTTCGAAATCATTATTGAAGTAGTGGACAATTGCTTAAATGGCCAGAGAAGAGAGAGGATCACCCAATCTTTCGGACATTTTGTTCACATCCAGTTGTACAACATGGGCGACTATTCCGAGCTGGATTGACACGAACGCGGCTTTCCGGCCATTTGCAATTAAGAGTAGAAAATGTCGTTGTCGTTAAAACCTTCAAATTGGTTTTATTTTACTTTGTTGTTTGCAGATTACTGAAAAGAAATGCTACTATAAAAAGGCCATGTTACACAAGCATCACGATTGTTTCTCTCTTTCTAATAGTATCATGAATCCAGTATTGCTTCGCAGGTGAAGCTTATTCCTTCACTATGCCGCTTACGAATTTGTTATGGGGTTAGGGGCATCCTTTAATGCCTCTTTTCGTTTTATCCAATTGATTTTCTTCGATTACCGACAGACCTGGAATTAGTGCTTCTTTTAGTATTCAAATGAGAGCACAGCCATTAAAAAAACCAGAGAAAGAGAAGCGATGGGGTTACAGTTTTTTACAATTCACGTTGATCTTTTATGCTTGAAAATAAAGGGCTTTAAAGTGGAAAAGAGATGAGGGCCGGAAGATAGTGGGCTGGGTAGGAAGAAATGACTTTAATGATTCGTTTGAGTTCAAGCTTTTTCTGTGCCAGGTTATTTTCAAAACAACGGTCACTGATTTAACCTAAAACATGGTTGACAACGATGGTTTTGCCATGTGGCTTAGTATAGGCCCTTAGCGGGAATTGATTTATGTGGCCCTTAAAGCCTTTTAATAATGATAGATTTCAACTAACGGATCATAGAGTTTTCTAACTCCATTTAAGTTACTGTTAAAAAGCATTTCTATAATGTAGTCTTTGAAATATCATACTACTCATGGGAAGCCCGAAAGCCCCTCTTCCTAATTCCTCAGTGCCAATGATTTTTCCTTTTTCCTTTTTTCCTTTAGTTATCTCAGATACCGAGAAGTAGAAAACTCTTAATAATATTGATTAGGATTATGCATATTGGACTCCAGGGCTTTGGAAGCGGCCCTTTTCTAATTTTAAATGCTTATAGTCATGTCTCGTTGAAATCTCACATTATTCGTCGTAGAATGATCTTCGAAGCCTTTCGTCCTGATTCAATAGCACATAAAAAAACTGTAAATGCTTTTTTTTTTTGGCATTTTCAAGCACCGATGAGATTGAGGATACTGTATTTAACCTCTTGAGCCCCAAGTCCTCGCGAAAGAAGGCTCGTCTCAAGTATGAGGGTCTCCAAAGGGTTTTGGGTTAAAAGGGAACGTGGCTAATTATAATTGGGGACAAAAGGAACAAAAGACAAAATGTCTCAGGGAACAAGGGAACATGAACAATTTTAGGGATCAAAAAGCTGAAAACAAGTTTGGAAGTAGTTGCGGGAAAAAATAAGGGGAACAGAAGCAAATGTTTTAAGGGAACAAGGGACCCCCACGGGAGTCCCATCAACATGTCAATATTTCACTACCCAAGAAAGTCGTGAGTAGAGTTCCATTTTGTTTGCTTTTAAAGGCATCTTTCAGTAAGAGCATTTCTGCAACTTTAAATGACTAAAACTTCCGTTTTGTTTTTGTCAATAAAGTTGCAGTTGTTTGAGGAATAGCATCTTATGAATAATTCAAATAAAAAGGTACTCTTTAAAAAAAAAAAAAAAAAAGGAAAAATCCCAGGCTTTAAATAAGAACGGATAACTGTTTCTATCTAAAACAAAAATCAAGCAACCTTAAGATTTCAAAACAGTAATTGTTAAATAAACGACTCTATTTTAGAAATTGTGCTGCAACCCCACTGGAGATGAACACCCGTGGTCCACTTGTGAACCATCTTTCCTTGTCAAAATTCGCCTGTACTTCGTTGGTTCGCTAAGACATTTTGCTTTTTTTCTAGTATAAGTACAAATAATCGGGCACCTTTTGGTTCTTCAAATTCAATAACGTTACCAGCGACTCACGCAATTAATTTGGGTCATCATTCAAAGTTCCGGACCCCAGTGAAAAAAAGCGCAAGATTAACTATCTATATCTTTGAAGCTTGTCGCATTTTAAACCAACGAAGGAAGGCAACTCCTTAAGCGACAAAAAAATTAGTAGGTCATTCCGGTGTTAAAAAAAGTTCTTGATAGATCGTCCTTTTGGGCAAATAAGGTTCCGTTTCATCAAAAAAAATGGCATATGTATTCACTTAGCCGCCCGTGTGATCTATTGAAAATGCTTTAAAATTAATCGTAAGTGGCTGGTTAACATACGATGCTCCTCGCACCGTCAAAAGGCAACATTTTTCCGCGTCTTTTTAAAATAAAGTTAATTGTGACACGACCTCGTTGGTTATTCGCAATAAATGACCCCATAATGGAATAACCGTAGAGATGATAACGAATTTTATTGCAACTGACAAAAATTCAATCTAAAAACGTTATAAAACAAAAAAAACCTTATTTTGAGTTGAAGGATGATTATGGATGTTTCCCGAATCTGGACAGAAAGACAATTTGATTGGATTGCTTGTTTCCGCGATTTTTAATTAGCAGGAAATGTAGGAATATAAATTTAGGTAGCCTTCACAAAAAAATATCTTTAACGCGCCAAATTGATGATTACAATCACGATGTAAAAAGGACAACAGTACCGCGTCTTGAAGATTGCCAGTGCTGCCTCGAATCATTGGAAAAAAATTACCACAACGGTGATTTATTTCAGAAAAGGTCGT
>NC_090893.1:7181987-7213318 GCF_036669925.1 Montipora capricornis | reverse complement strand
TTAAAACCTATATTACACCTTATGTTATTTCCTTTCCAGAACTTCTCACACGATAGTCTTGTTCAGAGGCTAGAGACTCAAATCAAATATGCCAGATTTTGATTTTCGTCGAAAAGCAAATTTAAGCCTGACTATTTGTCGTCCTGCAAGGTTATCCGTGGTTTCCCTTTGTTCAATCTCAGAATGTGAAAATCGACCTATTTTGCCAATGAGTTGCAGAAGAAAACTCGGGAAAAAGAAGTTTATCGGTATGAACTAACTGTAATTTCCCTTTAGCAATTGTATTTTATTGTACGTCTCTGGTTGGTTGCTACAGATTGTACGTCAGTATTAAGAAACAGCTGCAACTTGCAGGTCGCAGTAGGCATAGCTCTAAACTTCTCTAGGTTTGTTGATTAATTAACCTTCAAATGAAAATCTTTAATCTATAGGCTCAAAAATATCCTTTTTTTTGTGTGAGTGTGTTTCACCTACAGACTCAAACCTTAAAATGAAAGAAGACTCCGTAAGATAAGAAAATACTTTAGAGTTTCTTTATTTGATTTTCCTTCATGACAGGAAGTAGTTTTCAA
Organism: Montipora capricornis; assembly: GCF_036669925.1. Lineage (NCBI taxonomy): Eukaryota > Metazoa > Cnidaria > Anthozoa > Scleractinia > Acroporidae > Montipora > Montipora capricornis. The sequence goes on along the minus strand of NC_090893.1, from coordinate 7,212,746 downwards.
CTTTAGGAAGTAATAAGTTTTCGGGGAAAAGATAAACAGAAACGAGGTTTGGATGATCATTTTCTTTGCTGTTCGCCAGAGTTTTAAGTTAGTTGACTTTTTGCGTCGAACTTAAGAAATATCAAGAGAAGAGCTGTGAAAGTCGTCCGCGGTGTTTTGGCTTATCACCTGTTCTGGGGGACGCATCTGTAAATCGTACTGAAGAGATCCAAAGCGCAAATGATTTGAGCATTACTATTGGAAACTGACACAGAAATTTTATCAAGCGGGATGATATGGTAATTTGCCCACCATAAAGAAATTCGAAAGCTGACGTTTTGAGTGTTAGCCCTTAGCCCTTTGTAGTTCCCGAATTTCTTTGTGGTGGTCAATTTACCATATCAACCCAGGTGCTTAACCCATTTCTCTGTTTAGGTACGGTTCCCCATTGCCGCAGCGCCACAGTTTCTTTAGAAGCTAAACCCCTTTATCCTTACTTGAAACATAGTTTAACTAGTCCAACGCGATTAAGAGTTTGAGGGATTGGGGTACCACTCCACATGTACAGCAGTTGACCGCACGCAATGCAGGAGAAAATCGCCATGTCATGACTTGACGCCAGATCACCACGCATTCGAGGAAATAAAACTAGACTTGAGATTGTTCTTCGGCTTCTTCTTTCTAGGGTTACAAAGTAGGGTAATTCAACTAAAATAAATCCCGTTCACATTCAGAGTAGAGTTCAAAGCCTTCTTACGTCTCTGGAATGAACCCACCTGATACGTGACTTCCAAAGAGCATTTTGGCAGGGTGTAGGAAAAGCGCGTAATAGAGAACTTAAGCGAGAACTACTATCACAAAACAATTTGTTTAATCATCAAAAACAATAACTCTGCATGCTCCGCACGGGCTTTTTATATTTTGGTACATTTCCGTTCACCGTTTTTTCTCCTCGCCGCGATGGCAAATAATCAAAGAACACTTCATACATGGCGACCTCCTCCACATTATTTTGTATTCATGTCAATTAGACTTATTGCCATCATTTTGAAACAAATTGCTCGTCTTAGCGAGGGTAGAAAGTATTATTAGTATTAAAACAGAACTGGGAATATTTTATTTGGCCGCCATTATGAAAGAGGTCTCTAGAGAACTTGAAAACCCGGCGATAAATTGTAAAATTTTCTCTCTAAACACACATACCAAATGATTTGGAATAATCACGAAATGACTTCAATAATTGGAAGTTATAACCTTTACATAACGGTTTCATAGCCACGTCGTCGTCGATATTCTTGTTTACGTTTTTTCAGATATCACTCCAAGGTTGTAACAAGACCTAGTAGCCCAAGTTGTTCGAAGGGTAGATAGCGCTATCCACTAGAGTGCCATGATAGCGTTATCCACCTTTCGAACAACCGAGGCCTGGACATCAATATTCCGTTATGTAAACCAAATAAGATAGGTGAAGCTTTCATTAAAATGTGGTAAGAGGCTGCCGAAATAATATGGACAATGATCGAGTTGAGAGAAAGTTAGGAACTTGACGAAAAATAATAATAATAACCAGCTTAGTTCAAAACTGCAAACGCTTAACTTGAGAATATATCAGTTTGTCTTAGTCATTGTTTATCTTATTCATAATGATTTTCACTGTCATAGCCTTCTGCGCTTCTTATTCATAATTTACTAATTTCTCCATTTAGCGAACAATTTTCTTATATGTGCAGCTTGCAGAGGAATAAATTTCAGAATACGAACGCTTGATAAGAGCATGTAGATGTATGTATAATTTATTTACAACATTTTTGAAAGAATATTAGAAAGGATTTATCGACAAATTTAACTGAAACTGCGTAAGATTTCATGTTAAAATGATTTCATTGCAGTTTAATCCTCGACTTTTTTTCACGCTTTTTTGAAACTTGCTAAATTGTTTGCGATGTTTGGTTTAGAAAATCCGCGTCAGTTCCAATGTGCTAATTTTGTATACCTTATATCGGCACAGTTCAACTTCCTCAATCTCCTTCTCTATGACGTCTTCAGAGTTCCGTTGCTGTCAACGCACTGTTTCCTATTCGCGTTGCGATATAAGTTGTTGCATCATTGCATGCACAATATGAATGAAAATTGAAATGATATTCATTTAAAAATAAAGACAGGAAGACGGCTTAGCGAAGCCGATGAATTGCCTGTACTCGCAGAGCCAGTTATCGGAGGAAAATAGTCACTGCGCAATCAATTTTTACTTGCCACAGATTGTCAATTCTTATTCAGTAGTTTTCTGAAATTTGTAGCAATTCTGAAACGTGATACGTAAAGTGACTGTCTAATATGATGGAACCCATTAAATAGATTACCAGCTCAAAATTGGCACGCACAGTTACTTCAAAAGTATTATCTGAAAAAAAAAAGAATTTAAAACTGCACAAGTAGGCACGCTTTTATTGCGGACAATGACCTTTAGTAAATAAGCGTGGGGTACACTGAAGCATTGTAAAACTTCAAGGAGAATTCAGTTTTCTTTTAGCTAGAAAGACGTCAGTGATTCTTAGATTTAATAGCTTCTGATCCTTTGACAAACAATTCTTGCAGCTGCTACCTAGTTATTTGCCCCACTTCAATCAGTTTTCGTGATTTTTTTTCGCCAATCAAACTTTGTCTTTTCTATAGCAAGGGAAATTAGATAGTTTTCCTTTCCTCTTCCTAAAGAACAGGTTATTGCATTGAGGCTACCAATTGCGAGACCAAAATGAAATCAATTTTTATAGAACTTAAAAACTTAATTTAACTGGCCGTTTTTAAAACTGGAAACTCTGGCTCAAAAAACTGACAAAACTATGACACTTTCTCTTTCCCGCTGAAAATTACTCAATTTTTCCCACATAAGCCGGACGGATGGCCTTTCATTAGAATGTGGTGAATAAGTTAATGCATTAACAGGCCTTTGTTTCCAGTGGAGAGTATTTGTATCAAATACCATCCCTTTCAAAGTGGTCATTTCCGCTAAACAGGCAGGTGTCGTGAATGGATATAAAATGATGAACAGCGTCTTGATTTTCCGCAAAACAGAAGCGAATATCTCCTAGCTGCTGAAACCTGCAAGAGTCATAATCATGTCGGAGCGGTCTCCCTGTTTCTTAAAGATGACACTGATCGTTGTGTTAGTGAGCTTGTTGGTGATCGATGAAGTAGGTTCAACTTTTTGGAACAGCAATTATTGTAGCTACAACCCACGACATTGCAAAAGAAAAAGAAACCTTTGGCGGGTAAGCTTCAATTTTTAAACACTTTTTTCTTTGACGAAACTCAGTTTTGACTGTCACAGGGTCACAGAAGCCACGAAAATCGCTTATTAAACGGAAAGCCGTTTACAAAACTACGATGCAAAAAACTGGTCACTTGAGTTTAACCTGGCTTTTCTCAAGGGCTGGCTGGTTTGATGATGCTAGTCACTGAGAAGGATATGTATCTTAACTTCCATTGCTTTCGAAATAGCGTGATGAACGCTCAGTTGAAACTGCCCTGTCGTTTAATGTCCCAATAACGAAAACGCTATTTCTCGTTCAAGTATTAAGTACAGATAAAACTAATTTCCATCGTAAAAGTGATTAACATGCAGTCTATCTGAAAGCTTCTAAGAAAATTGAACTCAGAAACGCCTTGACATTCTGTAATGTAAGTCTATTTTTCTAAAACCAACAACATCCCTTAAATTTCTATACTTGTGTACAGTGGGACCTCTCAGTCTTTGACAGTCAACTCCTGTTCGAAAACTCAGAATGCTAAGTGTAATCCAGTGAAAAATTTTGCAGTGTAATGTATTTAAAGTGGCACAACCATAACTACTGTATTTGAATTATAGAGGATTATTATACCTAAAAGATCGCGATGCGAAACACCTCAAATTGTCAAAGAAACGGTGATTCGAATTTTTTCCAAAATAGTCAAATGGCTGGTAATCCTGGTTTAAATAATATTTTGAACCTGGTTCTCATTCAATTTTTCAGATGCTTAAGTCAAGCAAGAGATCAGAAAAGGGACCAAGTAACATTCCAATTAAACTTCCCTTGCGATCGAGAGGAGACTGGTAACAAGGTCATTCAACGCAACAAATCAGAGATTATCTCATGCAGGCGATAAAATCTGAAGGATGCGGAATGCTGAAGCTGGCCAACAAGTTTATTTTTGAAGTCATTATAGAGGGAAAAAATAACATTTCAATATAAGATTTTCAGATGCTACAGTAAATAAAATTATCCCAACATAGAATTTTAAACGCGAAGACGCTCTATAAAAGGCGTGGTGCCTTAGAACATGAGAAAAATTAACCGTGGTCCCAATACAGAGCTCTGTGATAATTTGCGAACAAAAAATCGACTAATGTCAATGTGTCCTTAATGTGTTATGAGATGTTATCTGCTGCCCTTTTTTTATAGTTCCTCTTTCCTTCGTCTCCAGTTGGAAATATCTTGTTACGTCTCATTGTTACTGTTTGTTGATCGTCATCTTGGATAATCAGTCATGCTTGAATGAATTCGAGCAAAAGCAGAGCGTCAAGCGACCCCCTTTAAAGTGCGTCTTCGTGTTTAAGATCTCGCTCAAAACTAATTAAATGATTACAATTCTTTCTGAAAAATGCATAAGAAACCAATGTTATGTCATATTTTAAAACTGTCTGTGTAAGCCAAATGCTCTGATGACGTCTTGTAAAATTGTTCAAATCAATTAAAACACGACGATTGCTTATGAAGAAATGGAAGAAAGCGTGTCTAGTCGATCGGCGCCAAGTGCGACGTAATGAAGAACAGCAAGTCACGATTTCTTTAAGGTTAACGAGGTTTAAGATATTTTGGCCAATCAGAAAGATCAACTTAATTGCAAAATTACTTTTGACACCCAACTGAAAAGCCATTCCAAGTAAGAGAATCCCCTCCATTCTGCTCTAAGAGACTTTTTATCTCTTACAAAGCTATCTCGGTCTCTTATAACATAGTAGAGCATCCTAGGCAGTAATGGGAAGGTCGCAAGTTTGACTCCTTCAAAGAAACACTCGTTTTTTTTTCCGAGTATTCCCAAGTCATGCACCGTTGAAAACATATCATCTCTTCATTTTCTCTGGGTTCTTCGATTTTTTTCTCTTCTCTAACGTCAGCATTATTTAACTTGGTTGAATGTTGACTTTAAAAGTTAGAGAGAAGTAGATTTCCTCTTGCCGTAAATTGACACCCTCCTTTAAAATATCTTTTAGGGGTTCCGTCTCATTGTTTATGTTTGTTGATCGTCATCTTGGATAATCAGTCATGCTTGAATGAATTCGAGCAAAAGCACCGTTGAAAACATATCATCTCTTCATTTTCTTTGAGTACTTCCATTTTTCTCTCTTCTCCAACGTCAGCATTATTTAACTTGGTTGAATGTTGACTTAAAAAGTTAGAGAGAAGTAGATTTCCTCTTGTCATAAATTGACACCCTCCTTTAAAATATCTTTTAGGGGTTCCGTCTCATCGTTTCTGTTTGTTGATCGCCATCTTGGATAATCAGTCATGCTTGAATGAATTCGAGCAAAAGCACCGTTGAAAACATATCATCTCTTCATTTTCTCTGGGTACTTCTATTTTTCTCTCTTCTCTAACGTCATCATTATTTAACTTGGTTGAATGTTGACTTTAAAAGTTAGAGACAAGTTGATTTCCTCTTGTCGTAAATTGACACCCTCCTTTACAATATCTTTTAGGGGTTCCGTCTCATCGTTTCTGTTTGTTGATCGTCATCTTGGATAATCAGTCATGCTTGAATGAATTCGAGCAAAAGCACCGTTGAAAACATATCATCTCTTCATTTTCTCTGAGTACTTCGATTTTTCTCTCTTCTCTAACGTCATCATTATTTAACTTGGTTGAATGTTGACTTTATAAGTTAGAGAGAAGTAGATTTCCTCTTGTCGTAAATTGACATCCTCCTACCTCCTAGAACATGCCTATTATTTGAAGTAATTTAATAGATATCTCTTAAAAGGTCTATTTTTCTGGCCTCGGGTTCGTCGAAACGGAATAAACGCGAAAAGAAAGACCAAGTTCACTTGAAAGCATTGAAAAAAGAACTCATATTATTTAGAATTTTTTTGATTTGTAAATGGAACCGGTCAGAATTTCACGAGCCTGCGTATATGAATTTACGTGCCCTTTTGGAAGTCTTAAGATAAGAATGGACTTCTTGATGCTACTACTTTTCGAGAGGAAAGATACACTTATTTTTGCAAACAACTTTTATGCCTTTCAAGGCCTTTATCGTCCTCAGAGAGCATGATGGGGATTCGATCCGTCAGAATTGAGAACGAGAACTTACTCATTAGGAACGGCTACAAATTCACTCACTCCGATGAAAATTCATATCATTAAGGCATTTTTTGCTCTGTGATTTATGATTAGTGAAATGTGCTCTTCGATGGGTGAGGGATCCAGTGAGCAGAGAACGTCTACGGATAAAGACTGTCGCCCTAGGTCTGTCATTTCGAGAAAGTAGAACAAACTCTTCCGGCTGACTAAGCCACAAGACATTCTTATCACCAGAACCCGCTATTCTTTCGGTCAGCATCGACAGTAATGATCTTTGGCTCTTTCCGAACCACAGTGACCCGTGTCTTGATAGTTCCGAAAACGTTTCGGGCCATATAGCCATTTGTGAAACTGCGATCCGCTTATTTTAAAAAGCTGGTCTTTTTAACATGTTTTCAAGGAGACGAAACTGCAATCCACGTGTTTTGATAAGCTGATCTTTGAAAATCTTTTCAACATAACAAAAAACAAAATCATTGTGGAGTTTGATGACTGAAAAACCCTCCGTTCTCAAGATACAGGAGACTTTGCGATACTCGAAAATGGCCCGGAAACTTGCGGGACTTTCAAGAAACGGTCCCCAGGAAAGATCTAAGGAGATCGAGACTGATTTTCCCGCCAAAGCAGACCTATCCGACCAATTATAAACCATACATAATTAATTATTACCTTTGAGATCAAGAGACTTATCAAGAAATTATCTAAAGTTGCTTTTTATGCCACGATGTATACCTAGCATGGACGTAGTACGCTTCTGGATGATCTCTTGAAATCACAAGTTGGCTCCAAGAAGCCCTTCCTGTGACTGCCTGCATGTTTACTTTTTATCCCAAATTATATCCTGTGGCTTGACAGTCTTGCTTGACTGAAAGCCTCATTTCATGATACGACTGAAAGAAATGGCTGTGGGTGGGGAGAGGAGTGCCCTGAACGACGATCTAATCAGGCGGCTTTAAAACGCATCTTCATGGAAGAAACAAATTAGGTCATCATTAGACCACAGCAGCTCTCTGCGTGCCATCAATGGTTAATACCGGTGTCCACCCAAATTGGTTTCCCGTTTGCGTGTAAATGCCGCAGAATTTTCGACGAAGAGTTTCACCATTTTTCTATCTAGGCCTTTCCGCACTCGGAAAGAGAAGGAGAGGTGGTATTTCATAACATATTTGTAAGCCAATGGATGGCAAATTCACGACAGGGTTTGTCAACTGACGTGTTTTTCGTAAGAATGGCGATTACCCCATTATTGTTGCATTGTTCATCAATACACATTAGTCTCTGAATATTGAAATTTGCCCGGCATTGTCCTTCCTTTTGAGGAAGGGTATCTGCTTATTTTATCCGAAAGGAGCATCTCGAAATTTAATTAAGTATGGTAGCTACCGTCGTGATACTTGATCAATCGACCACCGACCCTCTAAAGCCACATTTGAAAATCAGCTAAAATCTCTTTCCAGTGGCAACTTCTCCTTGTGAATCCTGAGGATACAGAATGTTAATGCCACACTCCGCAATCGCACAAAAACTGCCGTTACGTCAACTTTTTCATGTAAAGAAGTTATGTTACGTTTCGTTCTTGCGCATTTAATCTAACTGACGCTTTCCACTTTACAGAACTGACCGAACAGACCAGGCATTTGGAAGGTCAAACTCCACAATCCCATAACACACTTCAAGAATCATATATACTCCTCCAGAAGAATGCGAGAGATTATCATACAAGTGTTCCTTCAAATTGTTGCATTTTCTTTGCAAACTGACCGGTCTGGCCGGACAGGGTTTAGCGTTTTCAGAGAAATCATAGAGACACAGAGAACTTCAAGTGATTTTAACAGGTGACTTCACTTCCAAGTGAACAAACTGTAATGCTGTGTGGATGGCGGATTAAGACAATTAAGGACAGTGCCTACTAATTCAAAGCTATTTTTGCGCAGTTCATAAATATGCGGAAAAAGGAGATCTTAACAAGTGTTAGTATAAATACACAGGTGATTATACAAAATCGCGCACTCTCAGTGGCTCGCTATCTCGGATTATCAGCCAATAATCACCTCGACGGACAAAATGGCTGCCACTAGTCGTTTTGCCACTGTAAGTGAAGATGATTTCGCGTTGAAATGTTTTTTTTTTTCTCTTTTTTGAAATAATCACCTGTATATTTATAGTAAAACAATTATTCGCCTCAGGCTCAGTGATTATCGGTGAATATTCACCGATAATCACTCCGCCTTCGGCGAATAATTGTTAATTATTGAAAACCAAAAAGAAAATGGGGGGTAACCACGCATTTTTCAAACATAGTTAATCAACAATGTTTGTAAAAAGCTTCAAAATACAAAGCGATGTAAGGCGTTGTTTTCCAGATTGAAGCTTAATTATGCATTCCACATAGTTTTAAGCCGCGCAAATTAAAATAACCCTGTATTAGTAAGCATCACCCATAGCAAACCCGAGTGTCTTGAGATGCGCATAACGTATGAGCAATAACAATAGTAGGCACCGTCCATAAAATGGTGTCAAATGGATTGGGAAAGTCGAGAAGATTTGCGGGTAATGAGATGTGTGAGGTATAAGCGTCATGAAGTGTCCCCTAATCCTCCTCAACTACCACCTTTGTCAAAAAATACAGGCGATGAACGTGTCAAAGTGCCCACCATTCTCGTTCCCAGAATCGGCTTTTTACTGGGTTGCCGCAAACCCAGTCGGAATCTGTCTTTAATTTCGTCGTTTTTTACTGGGTTGCCGCAGGCAATCCCAGTCTAGAAATGGAGGGCATTTGTTCGGTGTTATTATTTTTTTTCCTTCCGTGTCGGTAAAAGTCTTGCCTGTCACTTCCCTGGTAAGTGGTATCTTTGTGCATAGAGCCTTCTGCGCGTATTTTCTTAGGATCGAGAGGGTAGTGGAACTGCGTAGATTTCTCTGGTGGACACAGTAGAATCATTAACTTAGCCTGCAATGGCGTCGAAAGTCATGTAACGCGAATGGCGTTTTACTGGATCCTTAAACAAGTCAGTTGGATAAACTACGCAGGCGGTGAAAACCAACACCTGGAATCTCAAAAGCGACGAGTAATGGACTTCGACAACAATCTGTCGCCCGTCGAGCAGAAATCAAAGTGAGCTGCATTTCTAAAATAATATTTACCAAGTGTGCTGTTATGTAGAACACTGAAACCAAATGGAAAATTCTCTGGTAACTTATGGGTTCAACAAAGACAGAGAACGAATCGAACACCTTAAGTGGATCTGTGATCAACTCTGCACAGTCTTCAGGTAATGTGACAGCCAAGAATTATTTGAATCCATTAAATAAATTACCAGCTCAAAATTGGCACGCACAGTTACTTCAAAAGTATTATCTAAAAAAAAAAAGAATCAGTTAAAACTGAACAAGTAGGCACGCTTTTATTGCGGACAATGACCTTTAGTAAATAAGCGTGGGGTACACTGAAGCATTGTAAAACTTAAAGGAGAATTCAGTTTTCTTTTAGCTAGAAAGACGTCAGTGATTCTTAGATTTAATAGCTTCTGATCCTTTGACAAACAATTCTTGCAGCTGCTACCTAATTATTTGCCCCACTTCAATCAGTTTTCGTGATTTTTTTTCTCCAATCAAACTTTGTCTTTTCTATAGCAAGGGAAATTAGATAGTTTTCCTTTTCCCTTCCTAAAGAACAGGTTATTGCATTGAGGCTACCAATTGCGAGACCAAAATGAAATCAATTTTTATAGAACTTAAAAACTTAATTTAACTGGCCGTTTTTAAAACTGGAAACTCTGGCTCAAAAAACTGACAAAACTATGACACTTTATCTTTCCCGCTGAAAATTACTCAATTTTTCCCACATAAGCCGGACGGCTGGCCTTTCATTAGAATGTGGTGAATAAGTTAATGCATTAACAGGCCTTTGTTTCCAGTGGAGAGTATTTGTATCAAATACCATCCCTTTCAAAGTGGTCATTTCCGCTAAACAGGCAGGTGTCGTGAATGGATATAAAATGATGAACAGCGTCTTGATTTTCCGCAAAACAGAAGCGAATTTCTCCTAGCTGTTGAAACCTGCAAGAGTCATAATCATGTCGGAGCGGTCTCCCTGTTTCTTAAAGATGACACTGATTGTTGTGTTAGTGAGCTTGTTGGTGATCGATGAAGTAGCTTCAACTTTTTGGAACAGCAATTATTGTAGCTACAACCCAGCATATTGCAAAAGAAAAAGAAACCTTTGGCGGGTAAGCTTCAATTTTTAAACACTTTTTTCTTTGACGAAACTCAGTTTTGACTGTCACAGGGTCACAGAAGCCACGAAAATCGCCTTTTTAACGGAAAGCCGTTTACAAAACTACAATGCAAAAAACTGGTCACTTGAGTTTAACCTGGCTTTTCTCAAGGGCTGGCTGGTTTGATGATGCTAGTCACTGAGAAGGATATGTATCTTAACTTCCATTGCTTTCGAAATAGCGTGATGAACGCTCAGTTGAAACTGCTCTCTCGTTTAATGTCCCAAAAACGAAAACGCTATTTCTCGTTCAAGTATTAAGTACAGATAAAACTAATTTCCATCGTAAAAGTGATTAACACGCAGTCTATCTGAAAGCTTCTAAGAAAATTGAACTCAGAAACGCCTTGACATTCTGTAATGTAAGTCTATTTTTCTAAAACCAACAACATCCCTTAAATTTCTGTACTTGTATACAGTGGGACCTCTCAGTCTTTGACAGTCAACTGCTGTTCGAAAAACTCAGAATGCCAAGTGTAATCCAGTGATAAATTTTGCAGTGTAATGTATTTAAAGTGGCACAACCATAACTACTGTATTTGAATTATAGAGGATTATTATACCAAAAAGATCGCGATGCAAAACACCTCAAATTGTCAAAGAAACGGTGATTCGAATTTTTTCCAAAACAGCCAAATGGCTGGTAATCCTGGTTTAAATAATATTTTGAACCTGGTTCTCATTCAATTTTTCAGATGCTTCAGTCAAGCTCAAGCAAGAGATCAGAAAAGGGACCAAGTAACATTCCAATTAAACTTCCCTGGCGATCGAGAGGAGACTGGTAACAAGGTCATTCACCGCAACAAATCAGAGATTATATCATGCAGGCGATAAAATCTGAAGGATGCGGAATGCTGAAGCTGGCCAACAAGTTTATTTTTGAAGTCATTATAGAAGGAAAAAATAACATTTCTATATAAGACTTTCAGATGCTACAATAAATAAAATTATCCCAACATAGAATTTTAAACGCGAAGACGCGCTATAAAAGGCTTGGTGCCTTAGACCATGAGAAAATTTAACCGTGGTCCCATACAGAGCTCTGTGATAATTTGCGAACAAAAAATCGACTAATGTCAATGTGTCCTTAATGTGTTATGAGATGTTATCTGCTGCTCTTTTTTTTATAGTTCCTCTTTCCTTCGTCTCCAGTTGGAAATATCTTTTAGGGGTTCCGCCTCATTGTTTCTGTTTGTTGATCGTCATCTTGGATAATCAGTCATGCTTGAATGAATTCGAGCAAAGGGAGAGCGTCAAGCGACCCCCTTTAAAGTGCGTCTTCGTGTTTAAGATCTCGCTCAAAACTAATTAAATGATTACAATTCTTTTTGAAAAATGCATAAGAAACCAATGTTATGTCATATTTTAAAACTGTCTGTGTAAACCAAATGCTGTGATGACGTCTTGTAAAATTGTTCAAATCAATTAAAACACGACGATTGCTTATGAGAAATGGAAGAAAGCGTGTCTAGTCGATCGGCGCCAAGTGCGACGTAATGAAGAACAGCAAGTCACGATTTCTTTAAGGTTAACGAAGCTTAAGATATTTTGGCCAATCAGAAAGATCAACTTAATTGCAAAATTACTTTTGACACCCAACTGAAAAGCCATTCCAAGTAAGAGAATCCCCTCCATTCTGCTCTAAGAGACTTTTTATCTTTTACAAAGCTATCTCGGTCTCTTATAGCATAGTAGAGCATCCTAGGCAGTAATGGGAAGGTCGCAAGTTTGACTCCTTCAAAGAAACACTCGTTTTTTTTCCGAGTATTCCCAAGTCATGCACCGTTAAAAACATATCATCTCTTCATTTTCTCTGGGTACTTCGATTTTTCTCTCTTCTCTAACGTCAGCATTATTTAACTTGGTTGAATGTTGACTTAAAAAGTTAGAGAAAAGTAGATTTCCTCTTGTCGTAAATTGACACCCTCCTTTAAAATATCTTTTAGGGGTTCCGTCTCATCGTTTCTGTTTGTTGATCGTCATCTTGGATAATCAGTCATGCTTGAATGAATTCGAGCAAAAGCACCGTTGAAAACATATCATCTCTTCATTTTCTCTGGGTACTTCGATTTTTCTCTCTTCTCTAACGCCAGCATTATTTAACTTGGTTGAATGTTGACTTTAAAAGTTAGAGAGAAGTAGATTTCCTCTTGTCATAAATTGACACCCTCCTTTAAAATATCTTTTAGGGGTTCCGTCTCATCGTTTCTGTTTGTTGATCGTCATCTTGGATAATCAGTCATGCTTGAATGAATTCGAACAAAAGCACCGTTGAAAACATATAATCTCTTCATTTTCTCTGAGTACTTCAATTTTTCTCTCTTCTCTAACGTCAGCATTATTTAACTTGGTTGAATGTTGACTTTAAAAGTTAGAGAGAAGTAGATTTCCTCTTGTCATAAATTGACACCCTCCTTTAAAATATCTTTTAGGGGTTCCGTCTCATCGTTTCTGTTTGTTGATCGTCATCTTGGATAATCAGTCATGCTTGAATGAATTCGAGCAAAAGCACCGTTGAAAACATATCATCTCTTCATTTTCTCTGGGTACTTCGATTTTTCTCTCTTCTCTAACGCCAGCATTATTTAACTTGGTTGAATGTTGACTTTAAAAGTTAGAGAGAAGTAGATTTCCTCTTGTCATAAATTGACACCCTCCTTTAAAATATCTTTTAGGGGTTCCGTCTCATTGTTTCTGTTTGTTGATCGCCATCTTGGATAATCAGTCATGCTTGAATGAATTCGAGCAAAAGCACCGTTGAAAACATATCATCTCTTCATTTTCTCTGAGTACTTCTATTTTTCTCTCTTCTCTAACGTCAGCATTACTTAACTTGGTTGAATGTTGACTTTAGAAGTTAGAGAGAAGTAGATTTCCTCTTGTCGTAAATTGACATCCTCCTTTAGAACATGCCTATTATTTGAAGTAATTTAATAGATATCTTTTAAAAGGTCTATTTTTCTGGCCTCGGGTTCGTCGAAACGGAATAGACGCGAAAAGAAAGACCAAGTTCACTTGAAAGCGTTGAAAAAAGAACTCATATTATTTAGAATTTTTTTGATTTGTAATGGAACCGGTCAGAATTTCACGAGCCTGCGTATATGAATTTACGTGCCCTTTTGGAAGTCTTAAGATAAGAATGGACTTCTTGATGCTACTACTTTTCGAGAGGAAAGATACACTTATTTTTGCAAACAACTTTTATGCCTTTCAAGGCCTTTATCGTCCTCAGAGAGCATGATGGGGATTCGATCCGTCAGAATTGAGAACGAGAACTTACTCATTAGGAACGGCTACAAATTCACTCACTCCGATGAAAATTCTTATCATTAAGGCATTTTTTGCTCTGTGATTTATGATTAGTGAAATGTGCTCTTCGATGGGTAAGGGATCCAGTGGGCAGAGAACGTCTACGGATAAAGACTGTCGCCCTAGGTCTGTCATTTCGAGAAAGTAGAACAAACTCTTCCGGCTGACTAAGCCACAAGACATTCTTATCACCAGAACCCGCTATTCTTTCGGTCAGCATCGACAGTAATGATCTTTGGCTCTTTCCGAACCACAGTGACCCGTGTCTCGATAGTTCCGAAAACGTTTCGGGCCATATAGCCATTTGTGAAACTGCGATCCTCTTATTTTAAAAAGCTGCTCTTTTAACATGTTTTCAAGGAGACGAAACTGCAATCCACGTGTTTTGATAAGCTGATCTTTGAAAATCTTTTCAACATAACAAAAAACAAAATCATTGTGGAGTTTGATGACCGAAAACCCCTCCGTTCTCAAGATACAGGAGAGTTTGCGATACTCGAAAATGGCCCGGAAACTTGCGGGACTTTCAAGAAACGGTCCCCAGGAAAGATCTAAGGAGATCGAGACTGATTTTCCCGCCAAAGCAGACCTATCCGACCAATTATAAACCATACATAATTAATTATTACCTTTGAGATCAAGAGACTTATCAAGAGATTGTCTAAAGTTGCTTTTTATGCCACGATGTATACCTAGCATGGACGTTGAACGCTTTTGGGTGATCTCTTGAAATCAAGAGTTGGCTCCAAGAAGCCCTTCTTGTGACTGCCTGTATCTTTACTTTTTATCCCAAATTATATCCTGTGGCTTGACAGTCTTGCTTGACTGAAAGCCTCATTTCATGATACGACTGAAAGAAATGGCTGTGGGTGGGGGGGGGGGGGGGGTGGGGAGAGGAGTGCCCTGTAAAAATGACCAGAAAGCCACCTTATCCCTCCTAGTGATTTCAGATCATGGATACCGATTTGGTTTCACGTAAAGTGTTTCACATTTTTATCTGAAAACGTGTGCTTTCGATTTGAACGCAAAGTGATCAAATGAACGACGATCTAATCACGTGGTTTTAAAACGCATCTTCATGGAAGAAACAAATTAGGTCATCATTAAACCACAGCAGCTCTCTGTGTGCCATCAATGGTTAATACCGGTGTCCACCCAAATTGGTTTCCCGTTTGCATGTAAATGCCGTAGAATTTTCGACGAAGAGTTTCACCATTTTTTTATCTAGGCCTTTCCGCACTCGGAAAGAGAAGAAGAGGTGGTATTTCATAACTTATTTGTAAGCCAATGGATGGCAAATTCACGACAGGGTTTGTCAAATGACGTGTTTTTCGTAAGAATGGCGATTACCCCATTATTGTTGCATTGTTCATCAATACACATTAGTCTCTGAATATTGAAATTTGCCATTGTCCTTCCTTTTGAGGAAGGGTGTCTGCTTATTTTATCCGAAAGGAGCATCTCAAAATATGATAAAGTATGGTAGCTACCGTCATGATACTTGATCAATCGACCACCGACCCGCTAAAGCCACATTTGAAAATCAGCTAAAATCTCTTTCCAGTGGCAACTTCTCCTTGTGAATCCTGAGGATACAGAATTTTAATGCCACACTCCGCAATCGCACAAAAACTGCCGTTACGTCAACTTTTTCATGTAAAGAAGTTATGTTACGTTTCCTTCTTGCGCATTTAATCTAACTGACGCTTTCCATTTTACAGAACTGACCGAACAGATCGGGCATTTGGAAGGTCAAACTCCACAATCCCATAAAATTAACACACTTCAAGAATGATATATACTCCTCCAAGCATACAAGCATTCCTTCAAATTGTTGCATTTTCTTTGCAAACTGACCGGTCTGGCCGGACAGGGTTTAGCGTTTTCAGAGAAATCATAGAGACACAGAGAACTTCAAGTGATTTTAACAGGTGACTTCACTTCCAAGAGAGCAAACTGTAATGCTGTGTGGATGGCGGATTAAGACAATTAAGGACAGTGCCTACTAATTCAAAGTTATTTTTGCGCAGTTCATAAATATGCGGAAAAAGGAGATCTTAACAAGTGTTAGTATAAATACACAGGTGATTATACAAAATCGCGCACTCTCAGTGGCTCGCTATCTCGGATTATCAGCCGATAATCACCTCGACGGACAAAATGGCTGCCACTAGCCGTTTTGCCACTGTAAGTGAAGATGATTTCGCGTTGAAACGTTTTTTTTTTCTCTTTTCTGAAATAATCATCTGTGTATTTGTACTAAAACAATTATTCGCCTCAGGCTCAGTGATTATCGGTGAATATTCACCGATAATCACTCCGCCTTCGGCGAATAATTGTTAATTATTGAAAACCAAAAAGAAAATGGGGGGTAACCACGCATTTTTCAAACATAATTAATCAACAATGTTTGTAAAAAGCTTCAAAATACAAAGCGATGTAAGGCGTTGTTTTCCAGATTGAAGCTTAATTATGCATTCCACATAGTTTTAAGCCACGCAAATTAAAATAACCCTGTATTAGTAAGCATCACCCATAGCAAACCCGAGTGTCTTGAGATGCGCATAACGTATGAGCAATAACAATAGTAGGCACCGTCCATAAAATGGTGTCAAATGGATTGGGAAAGTCGAGAAGATTTGCGGGTAATGAGATGTGTGAGGTATAAGCGTCAAAGTGTCCACCATTCTCGTTCCCAGAATCGGCTTTTTACTGGGTTGCCGCAAACCCAATCGGAATCTGTCTTTAATTTCGTCGTTTTTTTAGTTTTCGTTTTCTTTTTTTTTTTCTTTTTTTTCCGTGTCGGTAAAAGTCTTGCCTGTCACTCCCCTGCTAAGTGGTGTCTTTGCGCATAGAGCCTTCTAAGCGTATTTTCTTAGGATCGAGAGGGTAGTGGGAAATGCGTAGATTTCTTTGGTGGACACAGTTGAACGATTAACTTAACCGGCAATGGCGTCGAAAGTCATGTAACGCGAATGGCGTTTTAGTGGATCTTTGAACAAAATGTACCCTTATGAAGCTCAACGAGATGCTTTCGTGAAGCATACACTGGGTTGCCTGTGGTACGTGTTACAGAAAATCAGAAGGCACTGAATTGTGTGGTATTGAAATACAGCATTCGAGTCTCTGAAGAATAACAAATAAAAGAGAAGCGAGAAACTTTGGCTTCTGGGCTGACATGTTGATAATTTTCAAGTTCCCTCACAACTTCTTTTCACCACAAGTGTGCCCTCTGAGCATCTGACAGCTTTGTAATACTAAACTTCACTGCAGTTAAGCCCTGCTCAGCGGGGTTAGTGTTAGGATGGGAGACCAAAACAATAAACCTCTCATTAAACAGAAGCGTCTGACCGAAAATACTGATAACGCTAACAAATGCGAACTCAGCAAGGTACAGATTTTGTTAGCTTGCTTTATGCAAAACAAATATTGATGCAAAAGCAAATAACTATTGATACACAGTTTTTAGAAAGAGCAGAAGGAAGTTTCCGGGAGGGTCGATCGAGAATAAAAAATTTACGACATGAAAACAACATTAATTTTGAACCGTGAATATAGAATATAAAAAGTTACGATCTGCGACAAACATCGCAAAATCGAAAGTGACATGGCCGGAATTCAGCGGGCGCCGTGATTAAGTTACCGCGGCATGTTTACTCGCCAAACAGTGAAGCGTGTCAAATGATGGCAAGATACCGGGTTTTTTTCTGTCAAGTGTTATAAAGTTTGACAATGAAATGAGCGAAGTCAAAACAAAGATCACAATCGCCCAACTCTTGTTTATGCAAAGTCAAAAATTTACTCTCCAAGACGAGGTTATTTATCACCAGGTAATTCCATCATTTTGGAAATAGCAGCTACTTTATTATTCATCGACAATTTTTTCTGATTTTGGGGCTCATTTTGTTGAACTCAAGCACGCTTCCAACAGACCTGTTTATTTTCGTGACTTATGCGCTACCACAAAATTCTCCCCGTATCACATTTCAACACATGTATGCAAATTTGTTAAGCTCGAAAATTACACAACATGATAAAATCTACGCATTACCCCAGCCCCCTCAAACCTAACAAAATACGCACAGAAGACTCTATGCACAAAGACACCACTAAGCAGGGGAGTGAAAGGTAAGACTTTTACCGACACGGAAAAAAATAAAACGACGAAACTCTACGCAGATTCCGACTGGGTTTAGCAACCCAGTAATAATGGCAAGCGAATTGGATACTGAACAAGACAGGCGGTCGAATGTTAGAAGCGACGAGTAATGCACTTCGACAACAATCTGTCGCCCGTCGAGCCGTAATCAAAGTGAGCTGTCTTCCTAAAATTTTGCCAAGTGTGGTGTTTTGTACAACACTCAAACCAAATGAACAGTTCTCTGGTAACTCAGTATGGGTTCAACAAAGACAGAGAAGGAATCCATATAGTGGATCTGTTATCTCAGTTGTCTCGCTATTTGTCAGATTTGTATTTACCTGTTCTCAACTCTGCACAGTCTTCCGGTATAACAATTGGAAATTTCACTAATAAGTCATTGACTTGAATGGCGTTTTAGTGGATCTTTAAACAAAAATACCCTCATGGAGCTCAAGAATGGATCGTCATGATGAGCAAGACAGCGCTGAAAAATAAATATCTGGATTTTAAGAGACGAGTAATGGTCTTCGACAACAATTTCATTTTTCGCCTTTGGATATCAAGTGAGCTTTGTTTCTAATATTTTACTAACTTGGTATTATATAAAACACGGAAATCAAATAGCATTTTTTTATGGATTTAACAAATTAACATCGAAGGAATCGAACGCCTACAAGAATGCATCACAGTGTTTACTCAAGTCGCATCTTAGTTGTCTGACAATTTACATTTACCGGTATTTTGTACTCAACTCTGCAAAGGTGTAAAATATTTGGAAATGTGACAGTGAAGAATTATTTGAATGAAAGTTGTCGCTTTTATGCTTCATTATTTACGGTCAGCGTTCCCAGTCGAAAAGGGTTTTGATGTGAACTGTCAAAAATGTATTGATTGCATTTCTTGTTTGCACGCACACAATTGAAATAGGAAGGTATTTTTGCCTCTAATAGTAAATATGTTGTTTGTTTCGATTAATTTTTCGCTGGAAAAGGATTTTGCCGAGATATTTCCAGCCTTTGTGAACTTTAATATCATGTTGTGTAATTTTCGAGCTTAATAAATTTGCATACGTGTGTTGAAATGTGATACGGGAGCATTTTTGTGGAATAGTGTAACGAAAATAAACAGGTCTGTTGGAAGCTTGCTTGAGTTTCAACAAAATGACCCCCAAAATCGGCAAAAAAATCTGACACTGATGAATAATAAAGTAGCTGCTATCCCCAAAACGATGGAATTACCTGGCGATAAATAACCTCGTCTTGGAGAGTAAAGTTTTGACTGTCAACCTGAAGAATTGGGCGATTGTGATCTTTGTGTTGAATTCGCACATTTCTTGTCAAACTTTATAACACTTGAAAGAAACAGAAAACTTACAAAAACAAAAACCCGGTATCTGTGTCAAATGATGATTTGACACTGTTTCGCGAGTAAACACACCGCGGTAACTTCATCACGGCGCCCTCTGAATCCAATGTAACTTTAGATTTTGCGCTTTTACTTGTGCAGCCAAAAGTACAATAGCAAAAATCTCCCAGAACGTTTGTCGGTGATCGTAACTTTTTATATTCGGGGTTAAAATTTAATGTTGTTTTCGTGTCATAAATGTTGTTGCTGATGGCAAAATATTTTATTCTCGATCGACCGTCCAGAAAACTTCCTTCTGCTCTTCTCAAAAACTTTGTACCACTATTTATTTACTTTTGCATCAATATTTGTTTCGCATAAAGCAAGCTAACAAAATCAGTTCCTTGCTTGGTCAGCATTTGTTAGCGTTAAAATAGAATTTTCGGTCCAATGCTTCTGTTTTGAGGGATATCTTGTTTTTGGCCTCCCATCCAGATACTAACCCCGCCGTCAACAACAAAGGAGGCAGAGAAGAGAGACCCTGGGAACGAGGTTGTCCCAGGCATAAGTGGAAGACAGACGGAACAAAAACCACAAATCCAAGATAAACTGTGTGGTTGTGTGGGTACGTAGAAAAGCACCCAAACTGGTATCAACTGGAGGACAGTTGACCACTGAAAAGAGAATAAAAAAACCTTGCATTCCGAGGATTAGTTCTTTATAAAACAAAAGCTAAATTTCAAAAAGAAGATGTGATGCTATGTGGTCGTGAGGCCAAGCACTGCCGTGATCTTGCGTGGGATTCGATGAGTTACAGATCTTAAGATCCGGAAAGAAATAGAAAAATCTGTCTGAAAAACGCCATTCAGATAAGGAAAAGAGTTACCAGTTACCGAAAGAAGTGTCCTCTTCTAGTGATTTGCCCATCAGAAATAAGGTGTTAGCAAAAAGTCAATTTACGCTTTCCTTCTCAATTTTCATCATGTGGTAGGAAATAATAGCGCAAGATCATCTGGTTTTGGACGAAATGGGTCATGATTTGTTCCAAATTAAGCATTGAACTGTTCTAAAGAGGAATCATGTCAACTGATGTTTGTATCAGCTAGGCGGACAAGCTGTTCAATTTGTTAACGCTTGATGAGTCGGCAAAGTGAACAAAAACGACACCTTAAAATATAACTGCACTATCAGTATTTCGAAATCATGAAGTGACAATTGCTTAAATTGTCCAGAGAAGAGAGAGGATCACTACAATCTTTCGACATTTTGTTCACATCAGTTGTACAACATGGGCGATATCCGAGCTGGATTGACACGAACGCGGCTTTCGGCCATTGCAATTAAGGTAGAAAATGTCGTTGTCGTTAAAACTTCAAATTTGGTTATTTTACTTTGTTGTTTTGCAGATTACTGAAAAGAAATGTACTATAAAATGGCATGTTACACAAGCATCACGATTGTTTTCTCTCTTTTAATAGTATCATGATCCAGTATTGCTTCGCAGGTGAAGCTTATTCCTTCACTATGCCGATTACGAATTTGTTAGGGTTAGGGCATCCTTTAATGCCTCTTTCGTTATCCAATTGATTTTCTTGATACCGACAGCCTGGAATTAGTGCTTCTTTTAGTATTCAAATGAGAGCACAGCCATAAAAACCAGAGAAAGAGAGCGATGGGTTACAGTTTTTTACAATTCAGTTGATCTTTTCTGTTGAAAACTAAAGGGCTTTAAAGTGGAAAAGAGATGAGGGCGGAAGATAGTGGGCTGGGTAGGAAATGACTTTAATGATTCGTTTTAGTTCAGCTTTTTCTGTGCCAGGTTATTTCAAAACACGGTCACTGATTTAACCTAAACATGGTTGACACGATGGTTGCATGTGGCTTATTATAGGCCCTTAGCGGGAATTGATTTATGTGGCCCTTAACGCCTTTTAATAATATAGATTTCAAATAACGGATCATAGAGTTTTCTAACTCCATTTAATTTAGTTAAAAAGCATTTATACTGTAGTCTTTGAAATATCATACTATCATGGGAAGCCGAAGCCCCTCTTCCTAATTCCTCAGTGCCAATGATTTTTCCTTTTTCCTTTTTTCCTTTAGTTATCTCAGCTACCGAGAAGTAGAACTCTTAATAATATTGATTATGCATATTGGACCCAGGGCTTTGGAAGCTGCCTTTTCTAATTTAAATGCTTATATCATGTCTCGTGAAATCTCACATTATCGTCGTAAAATGATCTTCGAAGCCTTTCTTCCTGATTCAATAGCAAATAAAAAACTGTAAATGATTTTTTTTGGCATTTTCAAGCACCGATGAGATTGAGATACTGTATTTAACCTCTGAGCCCCAAGTACTGCGAAAGAAGGCTCTTCTCAAGTATGAGGGTCTCCAAAGGGTTTTGGGTTACAAGGGAACGTGGCTAATTATAATTGGGGAAAAAAGGAACAAAGGCAAAATGTCTCAGGGAACAAGGGAACATGAACAATTTTAGGGATCAAAAAGCTGAAAACAAGTTTGGAAGTAGTTTCGGGAAAAAGGGAACAGAAGCAAATTTTTTAAGGGAACAAGGACCCCCACGGGAGTCCCTTCAACATGTCAATATTTCACTACCCAAGAAAGTCGTGAGTAGAGTTCCATTTTGTTTGCTTTTAAAGGCATTTTAGTAAGAGCATTTCTGCAACTTTAAATGACTAAAACTTCCGTTTTGTTTTTGTCAATAAGTGCAGTTGTTTGATTGAATAGAATCTTATGAATAATTCAAATAAAAGGTACTCTTTAAAAAAAAAAAAAAAAAAAGGAAAAATCCCAGGCTTTAATAAGAACGGATAACTGTTCTATCTAAAACAAAAATCAAGCAACCTTAAGATTTCAAAACAGTACTTGTTAAATAAATGACTCTATTTTAGAAATTGTGCTGCAACCCACTGGAGATGAACACCCGTGGTCACTTGTGAACCATCTTTCCTTTCAAAATTCGCCTGTACTTCTTTGTTCGCTAAGACATTTTGCTTTTTTTCTAGTCTCAGTACAAATAATCGGGCACCTTTTTGTTCTTCAAATTCAATAACTTTACCAGCGACTCACGCAATTAATTTTTGTTCATCATTCAAGTTCCTTGACCCCAGTGAAAAAAAGCGAAGATTTAACTATCTATATCTTTGAAGCTTGTGGCATTTTAAACCAAAGAGGAAGGCAAATCCTTCAGGACAAAAAAAATTAGTAGTCATTCCGGGTTAAAAAAAAGTCTTGAGATCTTCCTTTTGGCAAAAGGTTCCGTTCATCAAAAAAATGGCATATGTACACTTAGGCGCCAGTGTGATCTATTGAAAATGCTTTAAAATTAATCGTAAGTGGCTTTGTCTACATACGATGCTCTCACCGTCAAAAGGCAACATTTTTCCGCGTCTCTTTTTAAAATAAAGTTAATTTTTACACGACCTTTTGGTATTTCGCAATAAATGACCCATAATGGAATAACCTTAGAGATGATAACGAATTTTATGCAACTGACAAAAATCCCATCTAAAACGTATAAAAAAAAACATTATTTTTGAGTTGAAGGATGATTATGGATGTTTCCCGAATCTGACAGAAAGACAATTTTGATTGGATTGCTTGTTTCCGCGATTTTTAATTAGCAGGAAATGTAGGAATATAAATTTAGGTAGCCTTCACAAAAAAATATCTTTCACGAGCAATGCAATATACAATCACGATAAAAGAAAACAGTACCTGCGTCTTGAAGATTGCCAGTGCTGCCTCGAATCATTGGAAAAATTACCAAACGTGATTTATTTCAGAAAAGGTCGTTTGCATGCAAACGCTTTGGTTGCATCACTGATAAGATTTGGCCACACCTCCGCGGGCGTTTTAAAGATGTGTATTGTTTGACGTCAAATATATAAACACAAGGAGGTGGTACTTAACGAAATATGCTGGTTATCCACGAATGAAGGCTCAAAGCATTGCAATCTAAACTTAGTGGCACTTTGAGATATGAATAGAAAGTTGGAACATGGCTCTTGGTTGGGATTTGTTTTAAGGCGTTACTCCGTTTTAAAACACTTAGGCATTCGCAGCAGGAAATGCAGCAATTAATTTGTTTTCTTGATAACCGAAAGCGTGTTTTGCAATAGTGATAGCTTTTTATCTGTTAATGGAACTTAGCCCTCAGGATGGACAGGGCCAACGGATAAAAGACAGCAGTAGTTCTAAGATCTGACAATTAAAATCTGAAGCAGCCGGCAAGCTTTACATTCAGATCATGGATCACAAAAGTACGCTCGCGGTTTTTATCGTCGCCATACTTGTTGTAGAGTGTTATAGCATCATTAACGCTAACGGTCAAAACCAGTTTAATCAAGGCTCCCGAGGGAAGAAGGGAAACATTCAGGTATGATCACTTGAATATCCACCAGTATGAGAGCGAAATTTTAAAGTTTGTCCCCGAAGCCTTATAGACCCTTATACACGTGTAACACCAAAGAGACTTTTCGTGATTTCAAGATTTTATCTAATGTATCTTTCTAAGAGGCATGAATAGGCACTTGCGATTGATTTTGTGGCTCTATCTTTTGAGTCTGTGGGTGAAATCCAAAAGTGTGACCATTCAAATGAAACCTACTGAGCAGTACTTTCATGTGGTGCTGTTTATTATGCTGTACAAGGTGGGTCTATCTTTTGAGTCTGTGGGTGAAATCCTAAAGTGTGACCATTCAAATGAAAGCTACGGAGCAGTACTTTCATGTGGTGCTGTTTATTATGCTGTACAAGGTGGTTCTATCTTTTGAGTCTGTGGGTGAAATCCTTAAGTGTGACCATTCAAATGAAAGCTACTGAGCAGTACTTTCCTGTGGTGCTGTTTATTATGCTGTACAAGGTGGTTCGATCTTTTGAGTCTGTGGGTGAAATCCTTAAGTGTGACCATTTAAATGAAAGCTACTGAGCAGAGCTTTCCTGTGGTGCTGTTTATTGTGCTGTGCAAAATGGATTCAACGTTCGATTCTGTGGATGAAATCAAGTAACAGTTGTTGAGCAGTACTTTACTTGATTATGTTAAATATCTCACACTTTAATTTTGTGCGTAAAAGCCATATAAGCACCGTTCCAAATGGTTGATTGAGGCCGTACTCTTTTAAGATTTTAAAAGAAAAAGAAACAGGGAATAGAAAAATTTCAGGAAATTTCCTGCTGAGGACACGTGACCCAGCCCTCCATTAAACAGAGGAATAACAGAAAGACAACGCGGATTTTAATTGATTGTTACTAGTAATAGTTTTCACTGCATCTGCCTCGACCTAAGATAGTATGAAAGGCAGTTGAGATGCACTAGACATGTCGCCCCTGTTTCCGATTTGCGTCGACAAATCGTCGCCCCTGTTTCTGATTTGTGTCGGGACAAAATCAATTTCTGAGCCAGGCAACTCGATTTTCATTAGATCTGCTTCAAAGTTTGATTTTTCAATCGCTAATTTTGGTTCTCCTTGCGAGTTTCTACTTCGTGACTCCTAAAATACCTCGGTCGTGTAGAACAATACCAATACCACTTGCGCGCCCACCATACCGATATCAGGCTTGCGCGCCCGGAAATGGAGATTGATTCTCCCTGCAAATCTACCAATTGATACATTTACCCTTTTTATAAATAACCACGCGTAAATTTTTCAGACTAAAAAAATTGCGGGAGTCTGTAGGGCGAGTCCACTCTGTATTGGACAAGTCCATTTAGTAGTGTAGTTTCTTCTAAAAATTGTTCTGAAAGCTCTTATTTACACCAAATTACACGAGAAATCATGTAAAAACCCAAAAAAAAAGAAGACAGAAAATAAAATAGGTACGCAATGCGTACATGTGGGTAGTGCACTTGGTACACCCTGCTCTTGTTGAGTTTGATACAGGTGCTATATTTGCCTAGAAGTGTCAACCGGGCTGGATTTTTAGAAGATAATAACGTTTGAGTGCATTATACGCAAGTAGTTGATAAAAATTGATATTGCTATTGTTAAAAATAGGCATTCGAAGGATGCATGGGTGGGTTATATAAACTGAAAGAATATTTTGAACAACTGTAGCAACATGGAATACCTGTAAGGATAAGAATTGAAATTGCAAATCATGGTTTACTTCATGCGGTTAAAATTGCAAGCATGGTTTCGGTTGATTGGGCTTTTGGTTTATGTTTATTTTTGGTGGGAAAATGAAAAGAATTGTGCCAATTTCAAGGTACATCGAGGGGTAAAAAGTGAAATGAGCTCAATATTATAGATAATGTGGAAAAAATGCAGTGCTCAACAAGATTTTTTTCCTTTCTTACTGTCTTTATGTATTATACATAACATAAACGGTGAATCATAGTGTTATGGTTGTTGCTGGGAACAGGAGCTCCCGCTGGGAATTGTTACTGACAATTTGAATAAATATAGTGGTTTGGAGAGAGGGATGTGTCACACAGAATTGACTATTGTAGGGTAATGTGAAGTGCTGTTTTCTTCCCATGTAAACCATACGAGCGTTAGCCCTAATAATGGAATTGGGGCCACACAAGGACAGACAAAAACTCTGACCAGGGTGGGAATTGAACCCACGACCTTCAGGTTTGATCACCGCTGCTCTACCGACTGAGCTACAAGGTCAGACGGGAGCAGAACGTGGGAACTGAAGATATTAAAGTCATGGCAATGACTATGTACAAGTATAAGGAAGGGTGTCACACAGTTAAGAGGAGTTCAAAGTGGCCACAGCTGAAAGTGTACATAAGACCGATTACGTAGGATTTCAAACAATTAGTAGGGTGTCATTTTATAGATATATCCTTTAATATGTCAAATATGACGTTTCAACTGGACAACAAGTTCTGTTTACGGGCACTTAAGAGCAAAATAATGACCGCAAAAGAGAAACCGTTTAGAGAAAAAAAAATACATTGTCTATTTTAGCTGAACAAGGAAATGGAAAATGTCACGCAAAATATCGTATCATTTTGTCATCATTGATTAAGTAACAAATTCTCATTGATTATTTCTCGCGAGGTAATTGATCAACTGTTCATGATTTATGTCCGAGATCCAGATAGTATTATTTCATGCTGGTATTATTTCAGAGAAAGGAATTCTCTCCAATTTTGAAGATCATTTGTTTGCAGATTCAATCTGTCATTTGCCTCCAGCAACGGAAAGCCTCGGTTTCACCCAGTTATTTTCCGGTTGATTTAAGCGACTGTTAAATGACATGAGGATTTGAAAAGGCTTTTCAGTTTTGCTTTCCCTCTCACCTTTAACACAAAAGCGGCTTCCGCTTCTCTATTTTTCATACAGATATAATTTTTTAAAGCTAGAAAGAGCAAGGCTTATATAACAGTGAACGAATTTATTATATAAAGCCAATAACTGCAAGCCACTGCCTTTCCTCATTTAAACCCTGACGAAGACGACAGAGCATTTCGAAGTATTAGCTTTATATAATGTATTTCTTCACTTTATAATTAAATTAATAGGCTGATTTAGCAACAGAACGGGAACGTCAGTGGCGACGGCGCGCGCAGAAAAAACACCAATGAGAATTCAGAATAGAATAGACTTCCACTCTTTTCTTTTCTTCTAAATTCTCATTGGTAGTTTTGCTGCGCGCGACGTCGCCACTGACGTTCCCGTTCTGTTGCTAAATCAGCCTAATATCAGCCTCGCGCCTTTTGATTTCTTGACAATAAAACTCAGCAATGATTTCATTTCATTTTAGCGACAACAACAAGGCAAGAGACGTCATCGTCAAGCTGAAAGGGAGTTCGGCATTCCAGACCCAGAAGACATAGAATATTTGGGAAGATCCACGTGGCGAAGATAATGATCAAGTCGAGAGGGTATAGACGAACCACAAAGAGACCAAAAATAATTTCAGTCCTAGATTTGATGTTAATTAATTGGTCTGCAGCAAAAACTACGAGACGTAATTTAATGTGTTATTTTATTGGTAAAATTTCTACCTAAAAGGACGCAATAAATAGAATCCCTGTTATATTATTCAAAAGAGTTGTTCTTCATTTGTACTTAGTATATCTTATCTTATTATATACTTAACAAAATATCCCGCTTCGGATTGGTCAATGACGAATGCATAAATCGGTTACAGAATGCAATACAGAAGTTGCTATGGAAACAAAGCGATGGAGTAATTTTGTTGAGTTTATAATAAACAAAAAATCGTATGGAAATGCTAGTGCATTTCGGGATTTATGGTCACTGGTGACGTTTTGAAAGTTCACAAATTGCACGAGCCGTATCCAGATACGTAGGCTAATGCAATTTTGAGGACTCAAAAAATCACTCGTGCTTATAATAAATCACGAAATGCATTCGCGTTCATACGATTTTCTATCCATATCCGTATCGCATCACACTGGTCCGC
The DNA here is from genome assembly GCF_036669925.1 of Montipora capricornis. Lineage (NCBI taxonomy): Eukaryota > Metazoa > Cnidaria > Anthozoa > Scleractinia > Acroporidae > Montipora > Montipora capricornis. Next base: position 7,184,955 of record NC_090893.1, on the reverse strand, counting down.
TTCTATGAAGTCATAAATAATTCATGAGGGCGATAGCCAATAGAAAAGCAGGATTCATGTCCCACATATTCCCCTCATTGAAAATCCTAATGCAGTCAAAATGCTACCTCCATTGATATTCCATAATTATATTTCAACAGAACCTCTTTACAATTTAGATATACAATAGTATTTTTTTTCTAAGACTGATCACACGTTAATCTGTTAAGTCAGATAAACTATTCGCGAGAGATCCGTAGGAATTGATAATGGCTTGCTTATGTGTCCCATTGTGTTCTATCATTTATACCCTTGTAGAGTACTTGGAGGAGCATATGAGTGGGCGAATCGAACTCGAGATTTATTGGTTGAGAGCATGTGCTCTCACCTCGATCTAATTCAATACTGCTTCCCAACAATGACACAGCGTATTTTGGTACAAATCTAGGAAAGCCACATGTTTCCATTGCGATTTTTCTCATAACAGAAAATTGAAACAAATAAGACCGCCTAAACTGGACGCTGTCGGTGAAAACTTAATTACAACCCGGCGCAAGATCTTTTCTTTTATACCTTACACCTACTTAATTCCTCTAAGACAAACAAATATTTATCTTTCTAGCATTTGAAACAGCCAAACGTTAATTTATTCTCTCATCGTAGGAACGACTTTAGGTTGCTTGTCCTGTGGAAGCTTTCGTGTTGCATTTTACCAGTTTTGGTTTTTGTTATGCCATTTTGACAGTAAAAGAAAAAGCTTCAACTAATACTTCTGATAGCAACAAAATCAATTAAATGCCCCTATTTCGGGCACGGAAAAGCATGGGGTGTTTCATTGTCTTTTGCAGCAATTCGTTCTAAATATTATAGCGGAGTAGGATTGTTTTGTAAATTAGTTTAAGGCTTACAAATCCGTATCATTTCTTTTTTCTTTGAGCTGAAGAGAGCAAGACAACATAACAATAACAACAGCTGAAACCGAGAAAATCTCGGTTTGGGGTCTAAATAAACAGCATTTTTTTGCTCAACAGAAAAACGCTTGACAAAATAGATTTATACACGTTTTAACGGACACCAAATCCACCTCCACTAATTAAGAAGACTGCAAAGTAAACCAAATCAAAGGAGGTCTTTTTTTTTAAATCTTTCACCCCGGAGGGCTTCCTCGTTGACGAGTGAAATCGTCTGGCGTTAGACAGAGTAAAATTTACAAGTGTCAATTCGCATTTTTGGCGGTGAAAGGGTTAAGGGGAACGTCCGCTCTTGCTATAGAAGAACTTTAAACCGAAGGAAACAATGTTTCGAAACAAATTTGTTCGAAATTTTTTTTAAAAAGAGTTTAAATTAGAACAACTGAATTTTTAAATCGCTTATTTTCACTTTCAAATTTCGCTGGCGCCGCCATCTTGAATAATTGTCACGTGTTACGGTTGCCCTGTTGTTCAAACACAAATCCTTAATCCTTCACCTACGCATAAGTAATAAAATTCTATTTCTGATTCGCGCCTTTTAAGACTGAAAAATATATAAACGTGCAAAGTTTGTCAATTTATGCCTGGACGTATCAACTTGTGCCGGCCGCCATACCATTTCATCATCATGTTTCATTTGAACCTTGTGGAAGAACTACCCTCAAAATTATAGACATCGATTTCGAAAAAGAAAACGGAAATGATCGTGAAGATGATGACGATGACGAGGGGAAAGAATGAATTAACAATTTATAAATGTTAAGTTTAATTAAAGTAGACCGGGTGCGTTAGAATAATATTCAAGGACAATTTTGTTTATTCAAAAAAATTCAACGAAGATACTTACTTAAAGTCGATATTCAATGGACAAGAATTTACCTCTGACATTCAATTTTAAAATGGTGAAAGCACAATTTTAAGAGTTTTAGAACTATAAATTGTCACAGCTTTCTAAGAAGACGAAAAGAGGAATGTTGATGATCAGGTTAATAATAAATGAATAATTAATAAACGTTGCAGTTCAATTAATACATCGAGTACTTGTGTTCACATTTCACTTAAATATCGTGGTTTTAAAGTTGACATAAATTTGGTTGATTGACAAGTTCAAAGACTAATGGTAAAACTAATGCAATGAGACGACCGAGCCATTGAGTATATTATAGAAGCTCCGCCGAATATTTGTAGCCTTCTCAAACACCGAAAGGGATATAAGGCTAGTCAAGAATGTACTGCGAGCAAAAGAAAAACAACAAACGATTTCCGTTGATTTACCTAAGTTATATCCTTTAGGTCGGGTTTAAAGTCTTGGATGGATGACCACCAGGGAGTACCTTACGGTCTCTGAGAATTGGGCTGGAGTATTGATAATTGATCACTCCCACCTCTGTCATTAAATGAAGGCTGAGTTGGAGTCCGCGATCACAACCTGACTGAGGGGATTTTTTCTGGGTATTCTAGGTTTTTCTCCCTCATCAAAATCGACTCAGAGCTCATTATATCTGGCTGTAAAGTGCTGTACTCCCGGATCTTACGTGGACCGTAGAGCTGCTTCCAGAGGTGTCTTACCTCTGCGATCGGCCCGATGTCGTGAGCTGTGCCCTTCTCAATTCAGTCCCAATCTATTCTATTCAATTTTAACAATAAGTTAATATAACCGCCCACTTATTTTTATCGACTGGTCCAGGTGACGGTTTTTGAGTAGAGTTCGACCTTATAAAGCTTCCCACGTAGATTAAAGGAGAAGTGTAGGCAAGATCTAGTTCTTTAGTTACTCTGTCAGACTTGACGTAACGAACACGGATGTATCACAAGACAGTTTGTCTGGTGTTTCTGATGGCCTTTGCCGTCATCCGAGAGTCGAAGACATACACTGCTGGAATTGGAAACTTTGGAATAAGGCCGGGAAAACGAGAGCTTTCCTTCAAGGTAAGATGGCGCAAAACTATACCCAAGGCTTGTTTGCGACATTCGTTGATTAAAACGCATACCAAAACAAAATAAAATAAGGAAGCGAT
>NC_090893.1:7174487-7176987 GCF_036669925.1 Montipora capricornis | reverse complement strand
TATTCCAAATTGCACGAGAAAAATCATGAGGTTAACTATCAATACAGGCAATGTGTTCAATAATAGTCCCTAATGTATGAACCACATGGAAGACACAATGACCATATCGCTCGAAATAATAGTATAAGTAGAAAGAGAATGAACAATTTAGCTCAAGCGGTCTAAGAGCAGATATTTCTTTCTATCATTGACTTGTCGGGGACAAGCGATCTGGAAGCAGGACTAGTATTCTGAGCAACGTCGGAGAGGACAGAAACCTCAGCTCATTCCAGCGTTACAACACCACGCTCTGAAACTCAATTCGGAGATTTCAGCGGCAGACATCGCTACTAATTCTACTTTCTTTTGTCGATCTTTGAACACTTGTGTTTGTGCGGCGTGCCATATGAAAGACATGCAGTTATTTCGGTGGCATGTAACTGATTCAGACACATCTTTTTATATAAATTGCACATGTGAACAACAGCCAAAAAGAGACATATCCTATTAAAGAAGGATGACTCCGAAGGGCCAATAAATGGTTCACCGCAGCCAAAAAACAAATAAGTTAGTAAAAGTTTGGACGGAGGCAAAATGATGCATGAGGACACATCTTTCGAAGACCTGAATATGTTATCAGAGGCCCCCCGGCGTTTCTCGAAGGTCCCGAAACCTTTCGGGCCTTTTGTCGGGTGTCACAATTCCCTCTGTATCTCGAGACTGGCGAGGATTTAAGTCATAAAAATCCACGACCATTTTGCTTTTCGTTCTCATATAAAATACTTTGAAAGACCAGCTTTCCAAAACAAGTAGATGGACGTTTCAAAAATGGCGTCTGGAGCCCGGCCAAAAAGTTCTCCGAGACGGGACTTGCGAGAAACAGGGCCCCAAATTCTGGGACTTTTTATTAGGATGGTACTAAGTCACCTTAGAAGTCTTAATTTGAAAACGCTTAGTTTTGGTTTTAACACCGGCATATATGCTCAAACAGCGATTCTCGCTATCCGAAGAGAAAATTTGGCAACCAACTGACCGTGAATTCAAGAGCAAATGAACAGGCGGAAGATAAGGGAAAAGGAAATTATTTCCCTTGAGCCTCAATTCAGTATTCCTTCAATCTTTGACAACTGAAAACTATACTGACTAGCAATTATTGACCACAAGAAAGAGGTACTCTTTTTGACCGCAAATTGACTGTCCTCCGATAACAAGGCCAAATTTTAATTTCGTTGTAAGGGAGTTTTTTTTTTTCATTTCGTAGTAGTTTCGTAGACCCTGCGAGCAGAGTCTCTTTCGATATAGACTCTGCCAGCCGGCTCGACATTTCGTGTTGAGCAGGCGTTAAAAATTCAAACGTATTCGGGTGTCAGTCACGCGTGACTAGTTACCGCAAATCCACAAAACCAAAACAAACAGTAGCGGATATTTTCGAACAACTCTGGCAAACACACGACAACCAAGGAATCATTTCCTCAAGATAGTTCAAGTTTTTAAATTGCCATTTTAATTTTTACTGAAAAAATTAATAGGTTTCTCAATTCTGGTAAACTAGCTTCTGTAACCGACATACGGAAAAATTCTCATGGGAATTTAGACAGTTTAAAAATTGTCACGCTGTTGTAAATTTAAAAAATATTGTTGACGCGTGGCGATTGATCATGCGCACAAATAAAAAAAAACAGGTTTGGCAAGTTGAAACTGGACTGACTCATCCATTTCTTTGGATGAGCGGCAAATCAAAGAAAGTCGAGCCGGCTGGCAGAGTCTATTTTCCTCTTCCCGACTTATCTAGGAAGATCGAAAGAGACTCTGCTCGCAGGGTAAGTACTAAGAAGAGGTCCTCAAAGACGCACGTAAAGCTCAATCAGTTCTTCTTAAAATTGTGTTGAGTAGTTTATCAACTAAACAAAAAACAAGCCGGAAAAAGACCAATAAATTTCACCGGCTTCCATAAAGATTTGATGAAATATTCAAGTAGACAGAATTATTATTGTGTTTACAGTAAACGTCGACCAACTGTAATTTGAGAATTTAAGAATTGCCAAAAGTGAAAGAAGCTTATGTTAGCTCATTTCTTACCATGCTGTTATCTACAGCTATAGGGCAATTTCTCAAAAGACAGACCTGGAGACAGACCTGTTTCACACGCACGCGATGCGGTCCTTTTTTAACCTTTAACTCCCTGGAGTGATCGTTACGTAAATTCTCCTCACAATTTCAATGAAATGTCTGTCAGACAGGTATTGAGAATAAAGAATATTACCAGCTTAAGAGGTGTGATCTTGATATAACACTAAATTCTCACGACTACCAAACAAAGAAATCCATGGTACTAGCATAGGAGAATGCACGTTTCGATGGTGGGAATGAAAGGGTTACTTGGTCTGGTTACGTAAATTCTCCTCTCAATTTCAATGAAATGTCAGTCCGACAGGTATTGAGAATTAAGAACATTATCAGCTTAAGAGGTGTGATCTTGATATAACACCAAATTCCCACGACTACCTTCCGATATATGTAA
>NC_090893.1:7139487-7169487 GCF_036669925.1 Montipora capricornis | reverse complement strand
CACAGAAAAAGTTTCGATCAAATGCCATAAAAATCCAGACAAAGACAAGTAAGCTGCAAACAATGGAGAGAGTGAAAAATAGTAAACAAGAAAGTCCGTAAAAAAGGGCTGCCCCAGTGAAACAATAATGAACGCGTCGAGCCTCGTCTATTTATGGATAAACATCAGGACTAAAAAAGGATCAATCTTTTTTTTGGATTACCTTCCCACTCAAGCGCAAGTATTGCTCTACAACTTTTTTCGGTGAGAAGTTGAGGTTCTAGCAGACATGTTCGAGAGCTTACCGGAACAAGACAATAAAAATCTGCCAAATGTTCATGATTTCAATTATATTCGTTGACTTAAAAAAACACAGTAATTATTAAATTCTGTTTTTATTTCCGTCCAAGGCACAACGAGAAGGGGAAAATCACCGCGGTGCCTCTTGTAATCATGCTGTCATTGCAAATAGTTCACACGCCAACGTTCTTATTGACCAATCAGGAGATACGGTTATTATTTTTCGCAAGTTATTAAAAGTATTCGAAAAGCTTTTCGAATTAAAACAAGCTTATGAACATAAGAAACTTAAAAGGGCTAAACGACAATTTTTTTCCTTTTGTATTTCTTTTCTTTGTACAGTAAGATTTAATTGTAAGCAAATGGCATAATAATTCTCTCGTGAACCTCCGAAAATCTGGCAGATTTCTCTATAAAAGACTGCAGAGAGATTCCTCACTTATCTTCACATATCACCCATTATCGTAACAGTATTCTAGCCTATAGAGCTGAACAAAAAGTACGAAAAATGAAGGCTTCCCTAGTTCTTTTCACTTTTCTAATATTCGCCATTTTAACACAGAAAACGGAGTGCTTTACGGCTGGTATTGGAAACGTTGGTGTTAAGGGAAAACGAGAATTTCAGGTATCTTTTTATCTGCTTTCTTCTTACTGATAAAAACGCTACTAAAGAAAGTCCCTGACACAGACTGAGTTTAATTTCAGTTTGACTCGGTAATTTGTGAAATGAAAGTAGAAATAACCGAGAATGACTTTTGGACATAAAACTTCGAAAAAGGGCAAACGAATGGTGGGCAATTTGTGGAATTCAATTTAACGACAGGAATCATATGGTACTTAATAGTAAACATCACAACATGAAAGTACTGCTCAGTAGCTTTCATTTGAATGCTCACACTTTAGGATTTCACCCAGATTCAAAAGATAGAACCTTTTTTTTTTTTACAGCATAATAATCAGCACCAGAGGAAAGCATTGCTCAGAGAATGATCACGCTTTAGGATTACACCCACAGACTTAAATTATACAACATAATTATCTGATTCACAGTACCACAGAAAAGTAGCGCTCAAAATCTTTAACATGAATGATTTCTTCCGCAGACTCGGAGGTTAGAAGCGTATTTTGCAAAAGAACTATAGGATACTAGCCTCCTTTGCAGCCGTTTTTTGTGTCGGTCCCATTCTCCCTCCCCACGCTTGAATTTGAATTAGAATTAGCTCACTTTACAGACTGGCTTAAGGATTTCACGGGCAACCTGTTCAAGCTAATAGCGACCACTGTCTTTTGCTACTTCTAGGCACAGCAAGCTCTTGAACGCATTTGCAGAGAAACAATCGAGATTTGTACAAAAGCAGGCAAAAACAGTTTGAGACGGACGACATCGGAAAGCGAAAGAAAAAAGGCAACGAGTCAATAAAGAAAAAGTATATCTGCTGACGAAATACTGCAAACAAGCAACAAATGAACCATGGGATTTGTATCCTGAACGTGACCACGAAAAATTTACTGTCAGGACCTCTTTGATCTCTGTACAAAATCTTTTATTATAATTGTAAATTACGAAGCGTTAATTTCAGTATTGTGTGAAAGTAAAAACTCTCAAAGACAATTAGATGTGAAACAATAAATGGAGTATGTATTAGCTGTGGATGTTATGTGGCAGTTGAGAGAAAATTTGGGCCGAGAGAAATCTGGGACGGGAACAAAATGGCTTGATAATGAGGGGAAAGAAAGTTCACGCGAATATCCGGGTTTGTTCTTCAAAGGCGGGTGAAAGACCAGCGAAAGACCCCGAATACTGTCCGTAAGCCAGATTCACGCCCATGTCGTGTTAACTGTTTTAAGGTTAAAAACAAAGAGTATTTTTTACCATCGCTCCATCTTTCGAAATACGAGATCAAGCGTGCAGGGAAACGCGTTCAGAAAGTGGAGGTTTGTGAGAAGTTACCCTTGAGAACTCACTCTCATTTTCCCTCCCCCCCCCCCCCCCCCTCCGGGTTGGCCTTGCCGAAGTGAACAAACCGTAGGCCTTTTCTTTAACCGTTTCCCTCATATCCCGAATTGATAGAAACTATATTGGGGCGGTATGGACCAATTCCCTCAAACAACATCGTAAAACAAGACGCCTAGTGGGCGTTTCGGTGGGATGCAGTTCTTGATGTGTCACGTTACGGTCGTTCACAATTGTCACCGAGGCCGAGTGAGAATCATACGCCCAGTGCTGGAAGCGCTTAGGAAGCTTTGTACCTCGTTTGTTAAACTGTAGATGGACTCGGAAGACGAAGCCGGAAAATAGAGCATGAGAACTTAAACTTGTTGTAAAAGCTGGAGTGAATTGCTATTGGTTTAGTTTTAAGCTTCACTTTTCGACATTGACAATGTGATTTTCATTTGATTCACATTTAGTACCGCAGTCATCAAAATCACTTTGCGTACAAGTACTATTATGTTCATGCTTACTCGCCTCGCGTGCTCCGCGGCAAGGGCATCGTGGCAATGCCACACCGAGATTAGGCTGCCGACGAAGAAAGAAAATATGATTTAAGGACAAAGCGGTGGGAATTTTTTTCCGAAGAGAAGAGTAAGGTTTTTGGCAAAAAGTAGAACGAAAAAGAGTTTGTGCATTGACAGGAAAAAATAGCGGTGCGAGTTTTTCACCAAATAGAAAACTAACTGATTTTATGTAAAAGGCTGCGATTCCAGTATCATAAAGCAAGTTGCACAGTGATAGCGCGATCAAACCGGAATAAGAAGTTAAATGAGGAATATATGCCAAAGGGAAGGACTGTTCCATTTGGTGTCTCGTGAAACGGCCGGTTATTTCATTTTTTCTTGAATTGTTTCGCACTTCTGCAAAACCATTCAGTGAAAATCAAAGTCAAATGGAACGAGGCATTGAGAGGTGATAGTAACTTTTTGAGAAGAGGGTTTTGTTTGATTGACAGCACTTACATGTAAATGGGGGTTGGGTGAGCTAATGAATGTGTCGAAAACGTTTATTTTTATGATGAAAAAATGAATAAATTGTTCGAGTGAGGCCTTGGGCAGTTTTTTAAAAATCTTAATCCAAGCTTTCGCTGATGTACGGCATCATCAGGGAATGATGATGCCGTAGATCGGCGAAAGCTTGGATCACATTTTTTTCCAAAAGCAGCTCAAGGAGTCACTCGAATAATTTTTTTTTCTAAAATACGCTCCTAAAGGACAACATCAAACGTATGTTTAGTTTTATAATTTTCATCTTTTAACTACTTTTAACCTAATAAAAAATAAGTTATTTTAAACTTCAAGCAAATATTATAGATATTAATGTTTATTTATTGCAGGTTATGTCGCATCTGCATACAAGGATGCAGCAATAAAATATATAATTGTTCTGTGCATTGCATTGATTTGATCGTGCAGCTTGCAAAGTTTCACCAACCTGTGCCTTTTGGTGCACAAGTTACCATAGCTGAGCTAACTAAAGCAATGGCAAAATACTAGTGATTTCTCCTCCTTGGAGGTAAACTGCTTGCTCTAGTGCAGCTGTATAAACGATTCTAACCTTTTGGGTACCATCCCTTCATAATTAAGGTTCTCGAGAACAATCTTCCGGGCTGCGAGGCACTGGAGACAAGGCACGTGATCAGCAGCACGGATAACGCGACGAACTTTTTTGCACCGAGCAAGATCAAGAGCAGTCTTGCCAAAAGCATTACGCGCGTCCATGTGTGCACCGTTGTCGAGAAGACAAGACAGGACATCTCTTTCCGCGTGGCCTTTAGTGAGGAGTATATGAAGTGCAGTGTTGCGATCACGATCCACGGCGCTTAGATGAACACCGTTGTCTAGTAAAAGTTCGCACACGCGAAGACTCGGAAAATGGAGGTGTTCTTTCAAAGAACTGATTTCCTCAGTTTTGGAGTTCACGGCGAGGTGGAGGAGAGTTGAACCCGTTGTAGTGCGCAGGCCTGCCCGCGCAACCGCCTTTGCTGTCTCCATGGTAACTAATAACTCATGCTCCGCGGAAGCAACTTCCGACAAGGCAGACAAGTAGTGAAGAAGATAGATCATCATTTTGTCTCTAGCTTCGTAAAGCGCAGGGTAAGTTCGTAGGCCGTGAAGGACACTTTCAATTACGCGATGCACAGTCTTAAAATGGAGGACGCTTCCGCTACGGCTTAGTACGAAACCGAAAGCATCCGCGAAACAACGGAAGGTGTTCAAAACGTCCTCTACCTCATCTGGTGAGGAAGAGAGCAATTTCAGTTGTATCTCCAAAACATAAAGCCAGATGTTTAAACTGCGGCAAAACTCGCCAATCTGGGCAAACCTTTCGCCAATAGTCCCCAAGAGGGCGGGGAGACGCGAATGTTTGTCACCCAAGACGCGGTCACAAATCTGCAGGGCTTGCGCAGTTACGGCGCTAGGATTCGACTCAAATGACGACAAATCACTGGGCAGTCTTGCTTCTAAGAAAAATTCCAGCGGAAATTCGCTTGGTTCCATCTCAGGAAGAGCGAGGCCGTGAGTGCGACGAAACACAAGTGCCTCATGCCAGAACCCCACCACGGCAGATATATCCCAGTCACGTGATATCTCTTTAGCCAATAGACCTACACCTAGCAACTCGAGAGCTTCAATTTTGTCTTTCACTGGGAATCCGCTGACCGTGTTAACCAATGTGCGCGTCATAGCCTCTGAGCCTTCAAGAGCTGCGGCTCTGAGCGCCGTGTCACCATCTTGGTTCTTCTGTAATGGGCCTCTGTTGTCTAAGGCCAGCAAATAAGTCATGGACAAGAGATCACCCGAGCGCGCGCACTTGTGAAACACCGTGTCACCTGTGGAGTCCTGGAGCGAGGTGCTGAGCTCCAGTCCTCTTCCGTGTAGCAGTTCGAAAGCTTGTCCGCACCAGTTCTTACTCTTCAGTGCAACTGTGACTGGGGTGTCACCTACCAAGTTCTGCAAGAATTAAAATTAAACAAAATTATTACTTTTCCGTCCTTTGCTCCAATAACAGCTACATGAAATATAGAAGTGATTGAATCAATGATGTCATAAGTTCCTATTTATACAACCCTACCATACCACTGTTTAGACACGACTACGAATAAGAAAATATAAAGACCATCCAAATGAAGAGAACTACCTTTATTTCTGTGTATATGCCTGTGCTTAACAACTGTTCCAAGCACTTCTTGTGTCCACTAAATTCCCGATAATGCCTCACACAAATGTGCAAAGCAGTGTCCCCATCATTGTTTTTCTGATCCACTAAAACCCCTTTCCTGAGCAAAAGTGGTACAATTCTATCTTGGCCGCGCCTACAGCAAATCATGAGTGGTGTAACGCCATTTTTGTCTGCAATATTTGGATCAGCGCCTTCATCCAGGAGAATCCGAACGATCTCTACGCTTCCTTTCTCACATGCCATCATCAGGCAAGTCTCGCCATTTTCATTACCAACATCTATATCCATTCCTTTGGAATTAGTGGAAAGAAGCCCTAGACAACTTTGTTGTCCAGCCAAGCTGCGGAACTTCAGTGCTGAGCTAAGCTCACTCTTCAGCTTGGACTTGCAAGCATTGCGCAAGAGTGCTGTTACTATGGAGACATAGCCCTTTGCACAAGCAAGCATGAGTGCGGTACTTCCTCGTTCAGTAGCCTTGGTCAAGTCTGCTTTATAGTCTATAAGGTGATGCAGGCTGGCAATATCATTTGATAGAGCACAGAAATGTGCTGCCGTCAAACCCTTGTCAGATTTCTCATCCACGGTTGCACCTCTCTTCAACAGAAACAGAACCACATCGGGGTGATTTTTCTCACAAGCCAGCATCAATGGGGTGATGCCTTCCGATGTCTTTGCATTCACTGCTGTACCATCTGGGGCTGGCAAAAGTTCGTGTAACAGCATAAGGTTATTTGCAGCAGTAGCGCAATGAATCATTGAGAAACCTTGATTATCACGCACATTCATGTTTGCACCTGCTGTGCGTAAGAGTCCAAATGTACCAAGATGCCCATTCCAACATGCAACCATGATGCAAGTATTGCCATCCTGATTGCGTTTATTCACATCTGCACCATGAGTAATCAGGCATCTTATAACCTTCAAAACAAACACTTGTTACAATCCAACTGGATGTCATCTGTGAATTTGGAATGATTTAAGGTGGCTCAAATCGGTTTCAACACTGGAAAGAAATTTTTTATTAGAAGGACTGACACTACAACACTTTATCACTTAACATCAATGTTATGGTACCATATCAAACACCAATTATTGCTGAATTTTATTCATAGGCCTCAGCTGATCCATATTAGGAGAAACTCTGCCTTCTGTCTTGATTAGGGCTATTAACCTGCTGCCTCCCAAAGGGACTTAAACATATGTGAAACAACTATATGATTGCAGTGGGCTAGGCATATGAATACTACTGTTCATTTAGACTCGTCTATGTTTTGTGGAAAAGATGGGTCTCCGATAGCCAAACAGCTATGGGAAATAAATATTGCAACTCCCTAACTGATCACTTCAGCATTAAGGATCAAAGTAAAATTCGCTGAGAATTGTTTATAATGACTGCCCACTGAAACACAGTGCTCACTTCACCCCAGATACAGACTGACTATTCTGTACCTTGGATGGTAATTATACTTAAAAGTTTCGCAATGGTTAAACAACAAAATTCAATTTGACTCCTACATGTACAGTATACTGTACATTCATTTCTCAAGTCTGATACAGTATAGACCAAATGCATAAATGGCGGCCAAAAAAATATTCTTTTGTTTATGTGCTAATTAGCCTCACTAGCCTCGTTTGCTTGGACAAAATACAAAAGAAAGGTTGCTTGAGAGCGAGGCTAGTGAGTCTCATTAGCATATAAAACAAAAGAATACATTTTTGGCCGCCATTTATGCATTCGGTCAATACCCATCTGATCTGAGGGTGATTTCCATCAGCAAGCCCAGCCTGTAAAGATCGCCAACTTGTGCTTTATCTATCACAGTGACTCACTGGTAAGAACTCCACCCCTTGACACACAATTCCCAGGTTATTTCATAATGCTTAAAAATACAATGTAGCTGGTCCAAGCACAAGTTATTTTCCAAGATTTAAACAATACCTCAGTATGGCCATTAAAAGATGCTGCTCGGAGTGGAGTCGAATTTGTGAGCGTTGTGTGATTCACCTCTGCTCCTCGTTCCAATAACAACCTGACAATGGCCAAATGACCCCCTAGAGATGCCATCCAGAGGGGAGTGCAGCATTCTATGAGGTCTCCATCGATTTTCACTGTCCCCTCCTGCTCCATATCAACATCAAACTCATCTAGTAGGCATTGGACAATGGGAGTGTTTCCATTCCTGGCTGCTATGATCAGGGGGGTAGCACCATCAGTGCGGGTCTTCAGCAGGAAGTTGCGCCTTGTCAGTGATTCACCATCAAGAACTCGTTTCAGTTCTGGAACATCACCTGTCCGCGCGGCTTCACTTACTCTCAGAACATGAGACACAAGGACTGAAAAAGGAGAAAACACCAAATCTGTAGGTATCAAGAGCTGGTTTTCATGTGCAATTGAAGTAGCAGCAATATTTTATGCAGATGTGCAGTATTAACTTGTTCTTAACAACGTCTACATTGCCAGGTGGGGGGTACTTGGGTCAATTTTCCCTGGGTATGTGCCGCTGGCCTCTCAGAACCCCTACCCTTTATAGTCTATTTTATGGTCAATTACAGACCCCATCTTAGTCACTTTTGGGTAAATGTAATTTTAGTGACCCCAACTTAGTCACTTTCTGTTTATTCATAAACCTTACATAAAGCCTTTTCATTGTAATTTCAAAACACAAAGTAATGCGACTAGTAAATATTAAATCAACAGCACTACAGTTCTTTTTGTAACAACTTTTTTTACCACAACTCTAGCCAAAATTTTCTTACCCCCAAAATTCCGACAATTTGCGACCCCATTCTAGTAACTCTGTTGGGAACTGTGTCGAAAATGCAATCCCATTGTAGTCAATCCAGTCGTGAAAATGTGACCCCATCCTGTGGCACATCCCCATACATTTTGTAAGCTCATTAATAGAAATAAAAAAATTAAACAAAAAGTTTTGCACATATGGAGTCCGTCTGGTAATTTAAATTGGGCTTAAATTTTTTAATTATTATTTACCCACGTTACAGCTTTTAATCAGCTATTGTTTTTTTAGTATTTAGACCGAAACTCACTGACATTTTTTGACTTGATGATGATGTTTAGCTAACTTCGAAACGTCGTCGCTTTTTAGCAATTTTTTAGCAAATTTTTTTATCTTAAAATGATTTTAAGAAATGTTTTTTCGCAATTTTTTATAGTCAAATGCTTTTCTAAATCACTTCTTGTGCGTATATCATTATTATTATTGTTATTATTATTATTATTAAAACTGTAACCCTTTCCCTCCTGAGGACGAGACCTTTCGATTTAACTCTGTCTAATGCCAGCTGATTTTACTCGCAAATTGGAGGTGCAGTTAGTGTGAACCGAATGGGTTTTCAGCCTCTCAGTGCATTTGACTTGGCATGCATAATGCTTGTGCTTATGTTTGCACTGTTGAGTAAACCAGCCATAATGGTTCATTGACACACTACACACCACTCTGTAACTCAATTTCAAATTGCACAGCAGCCTGCTTGGAAAACATTTGCCCAACTTGTTGAAATCTGTTGCACTTATTGTGCTTATTATGATGTTACAAAATTTATTTTATTTATTTATTTATAAACTTCGCCAAAGACAAATTGGCAGGAGAGATCTCAAAAAGGAAGGCCCAAATGGCCTGAGCCCCTATGGGGTTCTTGGGGCATGCTCCCCCAGAAAATGCTTAAAATTAGACCCGTGGAAATGCATTTTCCAACACTCTGAAGCGCAGATTGTATATTTTCTCAATCAAAAAGCGATGAAAATAAAACAGGGCAAAAAGATCACGCATCACAGAACCTTGAAAAATAGTCAGTGGAATGTCATTAATTTTATATCAAGTGCAGTGCATTGATAATGATTTTATTGATGAAAATGGTGTCGGAATCCAACAAGGATCTATCTGGGGTGTTCTCCAAAGGTTTTTTTACAGAAAATGTTTGGATTTTTACCAAACACACGTCTTACAATCAGGAACACAGACAACACAAGGTAGCAATTATATTTTCTTTAGAAGGTAAATGTTTACAAATAAACTTCAATTTGTTTTGCCCCATGAATATTCATTCAGCAGCAACTATCACCTGTAACATTGACTGGGCTCAGCCATAACAGGTGTCACAGGTTACGGCCCTTCATGACAGCCCTGCCAATTTCTAGTGCCTAGCATCTGCTTTTTATTAAATCTCATTATAAATACCAAGATATGAAGTGTTCCACATTTTCAATTTCAAACAACCAAAAAATTAAATTAATGTCTCTTTTGTTCAGTGAAAGTAGGCTCCTCACTCTTAAGCCTGGTTTTCACTAGCTACACAAGCACAAGCGCAAGCATAAGAGTGCTTATTTCATCGTGAAAACAAGCTTGACGCAAGCCTAAGCACAAGGATCAATTTTTTTCCTTTTCCTTGTTTGCGTTCACTTGTGTTGTGTGCAAAATGAACACAGCATGAGCACAAGGAAATTTGTTATGTCTGGCCGTGTCTGGCCAATAACATGTAAAGCACTCCTTCCAGATTCCCTGCATTTGAGCATTTCAGAAAAAGGCATAGCCCGTGGTTTATTTTGATGCTTATGTCGATGTTCATTTTCACTTCGCATAAGCTCCTTATACTTGCGTTTAGGCTTGCGCTTTAATGCATTTGCTTGCACCACTAGTGAAAACCAGGCTTGAGACATCTCTACATCACCAGCAGAGTTGACATAGTTAAAAAACTTGCCACCCACCCATGAGTTGTGAGTTTTAATTCCAGGACACATTTTCCTTGAAGATCACTTACCAGGATCCTCTTGAAGTCGTAGCTGGGAAATCTTCATTTCTTGCACAGAAATCACATTTTCGCTTGCAACCTTCACCCCGCAAACACCGAGTGAGAACAGCCAGTCTTTTCTCCAGCCAGTGCAATGCCGCAAGAGAGGGAGAGCCTCTGTTGGCAACTGGAAGAGAAGCTGCTGTTGAGGTTCATTCACTGCAGCCATAAAGGCTACCTCAGCTTGAACTAACTTGAGATTTTTACACATTGTTTTCTTGAAGGCTTTTACTTTGTTCATGGTAATTGCATTTTCACTTGCGTGTAGAATGAATGAAACAAGTGACTTCCCTTGAGCTGTGAGGAAGAAAACAAGAAAAGGGTCAAGGTTTGGCAGCCAAGCTAATTTTAAATGTCTTTGATAAAATAAATACTTTATTACTGTTGTTATCTTCAGCACTAAATAATAACATTTATTTGTATAATTAAATAGGTGGTTAATGAAAAGTCTCTGCACTGATTGGTTGCACTTGAGGTGAGAGTTATGAGATAATCACCTAAGCCTTTTTTTTTTTTTCAAAATGGCCGCAAGCAGATAAACAGTACATGTAAGTTTTCAAGGAAGGAGAAAGTTTCATCTAGTATACATTCACCTCCCTATTATCATATGGTGGAGTCATGCAATCAAAGTTGTGATGAAAATTGACTGGTGGATTAAAGTTTCGAAGACTTTGGACAATTCAATCATAATGAGGCCATGCAATAAACAGAAAAAAAAAAAACTGTATCTCTTCCGTCATACTATCCTCAAAAAAAAGAACAAAAGTCAATGAAAGTTTAATGTAAATATCTCTTACATAATTGGTAATTGTGGGACAGACTATTTCCAGGTGATGTTCCACAGTCTTGGAAATAATTTCCAGGGAAGGCGGGGGTGCATGTTAGGAAGCAACTGTATAAAACCCAGAGGGAAGTGGGGTCAAAGGCCAAATCCCTTGCATGGCTGTATGAATATTTTGTGGAACTACACAATGTGAAAGGCTTGCTCCCAAACTGTAAACAAAAGACCAAACAACTGAGACAATGACTCCAACTTTTAATAAAAAACAGTAGAAGATACATAGATATTAAACAACAGCCAGATTACAAGACCTGCAAACAACATTTCCCCATCGCTTTAAAATCTTTTCAATGTATAACAGACTGACGGTGAGCCTGGGAAACTGCTGTCGATGGTTGAGCTTATTAAGAGTAATCAAGCTACCAACAATACAGCCAAGAACAAAGATTGTGAACGTCTAATAACCAAGGATATCTCCTAATTTACCTTTCTTTGAAAGATTTTCTCCCAGATTTTGGATAAAGATTTCCCTAGTGATCACAGACCAAGTAGTTTCGTGACCTCTTAATTCGAGATCACGACATATGTCATTTAAATGTAAATTTTACAAGACAAATTTATTATGGAGCGACCTCCTTTGTGAAAAAGTCTCCCCGTGTATTAAAACAAAATGTAAATGCACTTTTATGTTCTTCAAACGTTTTTCTGAGACCTAGAAGATTAAGATGCGATTAAGTTTAAGTTGTAGTAGTTATAAGTGAGCTAACACTTACACAGCTCCTACATAGACTTACCGAGAAGAAGGTTCTCGACCGCTTCTGTTGAAACGCTCTCAAGAACTGCTGGACATTTCTCTTTAAAACCACTCAAATGACTCAGAATGTCGCTTCTGCCCGCGACACCCAGAAGATCTTCTAGCAAGTCCATGTCATATTGGTTTATGCAGTTCACTCTGATGAGTTCCTCTAAGAACTCGCTGGCAGTCTTACATTCAACGGCAATTTTCATTGATATCACATCAGTCATAAAGCGCCTCATTACTTTGATATTCTCTCCAGAGAACTTGGGGACAATTTCCTCCACGAAGTCGTGAAAATATTTGGGTTTATTTGCCAAACCAAGGTGGCTGTCATGACCATACTCAATTCCTCCGCCACTTTCCGCCATGTTGAAGAGTTACGATTACATGTATCTTTCTTTCTGCCAAAGTTACCCAACTATCATTTTCTCCGCATTTTTTTGCGTCAAGGAACAGACCTTACTAACACGTTTCGTGACGGCACAAAAAGCTCCAAGCAAAAAATTTCCCTTTCTAGGAGATCATCATATCTCGGTCATATGCCCAGCACATGCGATGGCAGAAGTATTAAGGGAGAGGTAGGATGGTGGTATTGTGTGTGGTTTTTCCCCCTTCCCCTACAGTACACACATTTGCTCCTTCCTTTATTTTATGGGAAGTTCCTTTGGCTGGTTGTTGACTTCATGATTTTTCAATAGAAATGAGTATCTGCCATGTTTTATTAGCCGTCAAAATTAATGCGCGTTAAACAATGTTCGCTCGTGGCTCGTGGAAAATTTTTTCCGCACGAATGGCCATATTCGGTCATTCTCGTCAAAGCGCGTCACTAATACTAATCATAATAAAACCTTCATTTATACTCGAAAAGTTGTTTATGAAGGAGAAACGCCCACCCACCCCTCTTCTCCTTTGAAAAATTTTACAGGAAAATTAATCTAAGACGCATGAACAATGATGAAAAACAAACTCGTGCAGTTTTACCGCAGTTACAAGCAGTATAATTCAACTAATTAACCTAATTTTCACGCGGCGTATTTAATCCAGGTTTTTTGGAACCGTTCTGTTCAATCTTATCTCGGTCAGTATGATGATTGGAACCAATAGAACGGAAAACGCACCCAAAGACGCGAATTCCCTTACTTACTGATAAGTATGATTTTCATGGGTAAAATAATTATACGCCTTGTAAATCTTAAGGTGATGCCTCAGTATTGCACTGCGCATCCTGTACTGCGCATATGTGTCAATATTTATAAATTGGATAAAAATTTGCAACATTGTAAATATGGCATAAGTCGATCATGCACGCTGAAACCGTTCTCAAAACACGTGAGAGAAGTTGTGAATGACCCATAATTCTTTGCGAATAAGCGCGCGCATTCCGAGAACAAGGTTCGATCCAACGATAATCGAGATACACAGGTACGATGGTGTTTTGCTCTTAAGGACGTTCGCACCAATTGTTTCTGCGCATCCTTACTGCGCACGCAAATGCACACGCCACGTCATACACGAGCGCGCGCGCTAAGTAATAAAATGAGAACTGATAGGGCAAAAGGCCATTGCTATAGCTTTGCCTGGATTTAACTGTCTTGGACGTTCGGTGACCCCTATTTTTCTTTCTAGAAACGGATTTTATTTACAATTATCTCCACGTTGTCCAAAAATGAACAAAAAATCAATGTGGGAAGTTCAAAAAATTTCAAGATTTCTGCTCACGGGACATCAAATCCTGCCATCTTGCGGCTGCAAGGCGCGTGAAACTGTGGTCGCTAAATGCGATCTTGATCTTTAAGGGAACCTCACCAGTTGACTAAATTCACTTAATTAGTCCACTTAAACAATATTTGGCAGAGAAGATTTCACTTCAAAGATTTAATTGCAATATATTTGGGTTTACAGACACTGGCCTTATTCGATAACGAAGCCCGATTTTGTCACATTTTGGGTGTTTTTCCGGACATGTTCTCTCCAAAACGAAGTCGGTGACTCCCCATTTTTTTTACATTTCTGACATGACTAACTCATCATCTTACAGTGGTGAAAGTTTCAGAAGAAAATCAATGTTGAAAAAATTTCGCGCGAACGTCCTTAAACGAGCACGGTGACCTATATGTTTTATTCCATAATTTTGGTGTACAAATTATTCTCTTTAAAACAAACAAAAAACTGAAAAATTTATCGGAAGGAAAAAAGATATAGCAAAAAGCGTACACAAAGCCCCTTACCCTGGGATGTAAATTATGATCTTGAAAACAACGACTCGAGAAACGCCGTTTTAAGTTGAGTGATTTTTCCATAAACTATATAAGACCGTGTTCCATATGCTCTAGACGTCCTACCTATCAGGTGTTTTTTCAAGTGTTACTTTAAAAACCCTCTTGTTTAGCTACCGCAAAATGTACCCTGTGCCGATGAAATAACGCGCGTGATCAGTATCAATACAGCCATCAGTGGGGTTATTGTAGCTCTCAAAACAGGGATTAGTAGGGAACATTGAGGGAAAGTTTCAAGAAAATCGTTCAACAACTTCTTTTTCTGACGAATCACCTTAAGAATGGTGTCCCTTCGTATAAGGTTCCGAATTAAAGCGCATCATAACGTTAAGTTCATTATTAATCTTTTTGTACACGGTTGATACATGACCAGAAAAATCCAGATTACTATTTATTTCCATTCCAAAGATCACTAATGTACAGGGAATGAAAAGTTATAGTCAGTATCACCAAACACTAGACCCTGGTTTTGCTCTCGATCATTTTACCGACATCCCAATCTCTATGTACCAAGGACAGAATGTAATACCTGAGGAGATCATGAGAAGAACACCGCAAAGAAAACTTATTTTTCATATAAGCAGGAAAATCGTTAAAAGGCAGACTTCTTTACAGTAATATGAGGACATAATTGCATGGATACGTAGTTTCTAGTTTCTCCGCACCACAAAAATGCCGGACAGAGGAGAAATAATAAGCTTAAGTTTAGGGGCATAAAATTCTTTAGTTTTTATTTTTAAATCAACGGGCTTCCGTTGCTAATTATAAAAAGGCTGTAACCTCTGGAAAACTCTTTAATTCATTTCAACAGTCAAGACAAGACTATTGTCGCAAAAATTGAACATGCTCTTTGTCTTGACTTTTTAAACGAATTGAAGAGTTTTCCAGAGATTAAAGTCTTTTATAAATAGCAACGGAAGGCCGTTGATTTAAAAATTAAAACTGAAGAATGAAGCATGAATGAAGGTAAGGCTTGGGAAAGAAGAAGACACGCAAGTGGCTAAAAAGTAAAAAGCAATACTTTCATGATAAGATTTATTTTTTCGATGTTGCCATATTTTCAGTTGAAACACAGTATACACGCATTTGATAGTTATTGACCTTTTAATATTGCCACACAACAGGATTTGTTAACGATGGGGGTTGTCCGGGAATGATCGCCGACGATCGACACATCGGGAAAATAGAAACGCTTCCTATTTTCCCGATTCGTCCCCGACCATCCCAGATCATCGGGGATATGGGCTCCTGCTACGATTTATGGTTTTCATTAGTCGGCAAAATCTGGGAGGGTCGGGAAACTGCGAAATCCCCGATCGCCTGGAATTCTCCCGACATATGAAAACTAAGCTTTAGATCGGAGGAAGAGGACGACAGCGAGTACAAGTTTTCCGTATTGAGCTTGCGCATAAGGTTTGGAGACCGACATTTTTCGAAGTGCGCGTGCTCAGAACGGAAACTGGAAGTCACACTCGTTGTCGATGCTAACATTAGGGACTTTAAGATCGGAGAACGAGGACGACTTCGAGTACGAGTTTTCCGTACTGAGCATGCGCATAAGGTTTGGAGGCCTACCTTTTTCGAAGTGCGCGTGCTCAGAACGGAAAGTCGTCCTCCGATCTAAAGGTACCTACTAGCACTAAATCTGAAGGTCACTAATAATAATAGAGAGCTTTAGATTCTAGGATTCTAGGACGAGGACGAGAACGAGTACGAGATTTGACTGCCCGTTTTTAGCGAAAATCCTTTGAAGATTTATAACCCGGACGATTAATCTTACTCTTTTTTAGCAGTGTAGGTTGCTCAGTTATTCTTATTACTGGTAGCTGGGCCTTTTTGCTGATCGACAAATGCCAAAACTGCTACCGTGTTAGTGAATTGTTTTGACACGACAATATTTTTGCAAAGCCTTGTACTAAAATGACGACGGTATCACGTTTTTCTCGCCAAATGAAGCTGGTTTGCGCGCGCTCAATGTTGTTCTACGAGAAAATCTTGTACTCGTAGTCGTTTTCGTCCTAGAATCTAAAGCTCCCTAATGACCCTTTTATCGGCAACAGCTTTAACGAGAAATGCTCCGATATTTTGCTTTTTAAAAATTCTTTTCTTTTCATTAACTTCGGGATTCATGGTAAACAAGTGTTCTGTGCAAGAATGCAATGGCGCTTAATGTTAGAGAGATCCATTCATACGATGACCGTCGCTGCTTCCAAGCTTTTCAATGGCCTCAATTTTCTCCTTGAATTCTTCTCGCTCTTTCCGAAGTTTGTCGCGGTCCTCAAGGAGCTGTCTCTGTTAGATGAAAAGGCGAAGTTATGACGAAACAACTTCGCCTCCAGAACTAAATGCGGTCATAAATCACTATATAAATCACTCGATCAATAAATTAATTTATTAAATTCGTTAAGAAATAACTGGTGATCCTTGCAATCTGATTGGCTCTGAGTAGTGCGATTTATTCGCGAATCGCATTATTTTTTTGCTCTAAACCGCAACTTTTCCCCAGAACAAAACAACCAATCAGATTTTAAGGCTTGTTTAAAGTAACCAATCAAATTGTAGAAAAATGAAAGACAAAGAGAGCATTGTGTGTTGCAAATTTTGCAACTTTTGTTCCCAACTGGATCAATAAAATACTGGTACTTCTAAATGGATGAAATAAAGTGATAACTGAACTTTGTCGTGCAATTTTGGTCTGAAATCATACTCGTGAATTCAAATCGAACAGACCAAATTGCACTCCATTCAGTTCAATTACCATTATTAATCAATAAAAAATGAGAAAATCAGTCTAGTGGCTTGCTGTGTAATTAGTTTTAAAAAAAGACAATACCTGCTCTTGTTCCAATTGTCTTCTTTCTTCTCTCAGTTTTTCTTTATGGGAAGCTATCCATTGCTCGTTTTCCTTTCTGTGTTTTTCAATCAACTCTTCAAGTTCCTTTATAACAAAGAGCAAAGAAAAGTCATCTTTTGATAACTTTCTTAGTTGATTGCTGAAAAATAATTTTAGCAGATGCTTCCATTTAAGACTGGCTTTAAAAACTCTTGCTCCACTCTGAATTTGATCAATTTTTCCGCGCCTTATGTTTCCTTTGGGTTTTTGAGACTAGTTTTTTTTTTTCACTGAAGACTGACACAAGCCTATGCACAAGCAACAAAATATTATTATTATTATTCAATTGCTAATTAATTGCTTTTCCCGTATATTCACAAACTGCGCAAAAATACCTTTGAATTAGCAGCCACTGACCTTAACAGTCACTGCTTACGAGCCAGAAGGCCCATCAGCCCGGCGCTTATCTCCGGTTTCCTTAGCACGAAGCGACTAGGAGTATTTCTACTCCCCCCTGGATGGGATGCTAGTCCATCGCAGGGTTACCACCAGCATTACGCCGGTACCCATTTATACACCTGGGTGGAGAGAGGCACCGTGAGAGTAAAGTGTCTTTCCCAAGAACACAACATAATGTCCCCGGCCAGAACCCGAACCCGGACCACTCGATCCGGTGTCGAGCACTCTAACCATTAGGTCACCGTGCCTCCCAGAGGCAGAAATAATCTTTGCCCAAGTTCGTCCCAGACGGATTATGCGTCTTACATCGGTTATCCCGTCTTTACACTAGACGGACAATATGAGACACATAACTCGTCTAGACGGATTATGCGTCTCAAGTATAAAAACGGCCAATTTTAGAAGCAGTGTCTTTCGTTCTAACAAAGAGTGCTAATAGGGAAGATATCTGTTTACAAACATTGCTTTTGTTATTCAAATGTGCCAAACACAGGAACAAAAGACCCTTTGTTCCGACAGCCAATGAGGATCTGGTTGGCACATTCATGACAATAGGTGACGTTAAGAATACCTTCCCTATAAGCAGCTTTCACGATAGCGTCATTTGACTACAACTACCAGAGTAGGCCATTTCGGAAAGTACCATAATACTCTTTGTTTGTCGCCCAAATTTTGCATAAGCATAGTTTTTGTTTTCTCTTGGGACCATCTTAAGTTCCAAGAGAAACTGGAAACAATGCTTATGCAAAATTTGGGGGAACAAACAAAGAGTATTATGGTATGATCCGAAGTGGCCTATTCAGTTCGCTTTTCTTTCCTAATTGCCCCCCACAGGGTTTTGGCCTCGAGGAAGCAACCTAGAAGTCCCCCGCGTAAAAGGGTAAATGTAGAGAGGGTAGATTTGAAAGCTGGGGTGTTGAAAGTTGGACCTTCGAGCAATTCAGTAAGCCGCAACAGCAATTCAGCTTTCAAATTTCTTTACGGTGGTTAATTTACCATATCAGTAAACCCAGTTGATAACCCATTTCTGTGTTTCATTTTCCCACGGGCACAGCACCACAACTTCTTTAAAAACAAATGTCATTTATCCATTTTGAGTTTGACTGTTGCTTGTACCCGAAAAAATCCTTAATTGGTTCATTTGATAGAAATAACAGCCGATATCACCCCTCTACCGTCTACGTTGTTGGTACCCTTTGCTGTTTTAGTTATTTTTGTGATTACTTGCATTTCTGGCAAAAAAGCGTCAGTTGGTTGAGAATCAGAATATCATGTAGGGATTGCATTCCGCTAGTCACCCCGGGGGGGGGGGGGGGTACTCCGTAATATGGGCTATATAGGTATGTGAGGCCCCAAAGGGTATGGTTTAATAGTCGTTTTGGTCTGAAATAGGGTATCGATTTTGACCATTTTGGTCTGAAATACGTATGGTTTGTTCAATCAAGTCTTGAATTGGGAATGTTTTTTAAGAAGAAGCTTTTTATCATTAGGTGACAAGACCATCAACAAAACCCTTCTCAAATTATTAAGCTAACCGTGAAATGGCTGAAAAAAAATGTACGTTTGAAATAGGCTATCAAATATTTGGTCAGGTCTGAAAAAGGCTAAGGAAAATCGCAGATTTTGATCTGAAATAGAATAAGGGTTTCAGGAAGCGGGATGCACACCCCCACCCAATTTTCTGGGAGTACTCCCCCCCCGGCGCTAGTCATCTACTCTCAGAGTCTTCTGAATCTTAAAATTACAGAGGATGTTCAAGTCTTTTTGGATAAGGACGTTACAACCCTTACGCCCTGTCTCACAATCATTGCTCAAACCCCGTGGGAAAAAAATCATTTGGCAAACACACCCACTATTCCCACAGACTTCCCAGTGTCGTGGTCCGATCTATGGGTCTATAGTAAATGGTATCTGATTTCTGATTTTGAGGTAACCGTGCCTGTACAGTTCAAGTTAAGTTAATCCTTAATCTCACATTCGCAATTTTACCTTCTGTTGCTTCTCGTACAATTCGATGTGAGCTTTTTTCTCCTCGTGAAATGCCTCTGCAGAATTTTTTAGAGCTTCCCTTTGCCTATAAACAAAATAAGGGCAAAAGAAGAAAAGCTTTTAACTAAGAAAAGCAAGAGTCTCTCCCAAACAAGACCTCAATTCCCATTCCAATTCCAAAACAGCAATGAGAAACTATCAAGTCGTCAGACTACGTGCACAATACTTACGTTTCAAGCTCAGCATATTTATTGGCAATATCCTCAAATAATTCCTCCACACGCTTTAGAAATGACGCCTTTTCATTTTCAAAGTCTTGGGGCTTTGCTGGCTTTCAAAAAAAGGTGGAAAAAAAGTGTAATGTAAGTGGCGATGACATTTGGCAGATCTATTTTAGAAACAATGGAATATCTGATGCCATCTGATCATGAAGGCTATCAAATTCCATAAGTTCTACAATCTTGAACAAAAGTGTTGGGACACTTCAGTTGACAATATATTTCTTGTGTCTTGGAACATAGACAATAAACGTCACAAAGTGTCACCCAAATGCTGCCCCCAAGTAAGGAAAAACCAATGCATTTACCCCAAGCTAAAAGTAACACAAACCTTTACCCTAACCTTATTGTTAGAAAGAGATAGCAAAGGCTAAGACTAAAGCGGCACTTCGTGTTGGATGTCAAAACTGGGAGTGCATTAGCGGGAAAGTGATAAAATATATTAATTTGAGCATCTGCAATCAGTCATCACTCCCTTCTTTTGTCCGGTTATGTTGGGTTCTTAGGCTCAGCAGATTGCCACTTGAAGTGAAAGATAATTAAATTAGGTAC
The DNA here is from genome assembly GCF_036669925.1 of Montipora capricornis. Classification (NCBI taxonomy): domain Eukaryota; kingdom Metazoa; phylum Cnidaria; class Anthozoa; order Scleractinia; family Acroporidae; genus Montipora; species Montipora capricornis. Next base: position 7,149,256 of record NC_090893.1, on the reverse strand, counting down.
TGGTAGTGGGTAGTAGATACAGCGAGTTTCAATCAAGTGTCGTAAAACCAAAACCAAAGTAATTACTTTGGCCAATCAAAAAGGACGGAGACAATCCAGTAAACCAATCAACACTCGAAGTAATTACACGTAGCCAACACAAAGCGCGGGAAAATGTGCACGCACGAGCCATGATTGGTTTTGGTTTCATTTCTGATTGGTCGAAAAAATGGAGCGCGAAATGTGAACCAATCCCTGAGTGAAGTACATGTAATGAAAAACCAAAGCAATTCGATAATTACTTTCCACACTCAATTGAAAACCGCTCTATAAGTTGCTTTTGTGGAAAACAGACTGTGAACAAGCAAGACCATTTCAATAATAATTTATTATTCATGGGCAGGTTTTCCATTGACTTTAAACGATGATTGCATACACATGTAAGATGCTGCGTTTTTCATGAACTGTTGTTTGAACACAAGAAGGAACAGCATATTCTGTACGAATTTCAGCTCCTTTGTATCTACATGGAGACCACCTTAAGCATATCTAAAGTTAGAGATTTTGGGAAAGGCTTTTTGACATGTTGACCATAGAGGTTTTCAAAACTTTTACCTAGTACTAACTAATCATTAAAAAGCTACCCCCAATAAAAAATTATAGACTTCAAAGGCCGACAAAATGAGACAATTTCACTCCTGTACCTTGGTTTTTGCTGGCAAAATTGGACTGTAAGGTGCTGGAACTGGAACGGACAAGTCATATGTAGAAAGGGGATCTAAAATGTCACTAGAACAAACAGGAATACAAACAAGAATTAAATGGCAAATGAACAATGTAATAGTCTATTTCAGTTGTGAGAGTGGAGCTGGATGTGATGACTTTGGCACAAGTTGTCAAAATGCCATTGTTACTAATCCTTTGCATGACATAATATATAGTGATCACTCAGACATAGACACATAGTTTGCAAATACAGTAAAACCCTGAAGAACCTATTTGACAAGAAGAACCTATTTTACCTGAAGAAACTATTACCTATTGCCTATTACCTGAAGAGCCTATTTTTTAAGAACCTTTTAGCCAAAAAGTGTCAGTTTGACCATAGTTAATAGCTAAATCCTAGCTATTATTTAAAGCTAAATAATAGCTAAATCCTCTATTAACTATGGTTTGAGCCCCTCTAAACAAGAAGAGTTCTCTACAAACGTCCTCTTTGTGAGAAGAGCATTACTTTAGCCTAGAGCTGATGATGTCACTTGAGCTTTTGATTTTACTTATTACACTTCACTTTTACATGAATTTTTTAACTCTGTATTTAAATTTTATTCAAATTTTATGTAAGAGATACGGGAAACTGGCTGCTGAATAGGGGACAAAGGCTTATACCACTAAATTCCACTATCTACAACATGATTTTTTCCTTCAGAAAATAAGACCCTAGATAGCCTAAATTTCTGTTCATTACCATTTACCAAGGTATGTAAGAACCTGTTAAGGCTAAATTCTTAAGATGGAAGGTTCTTACTCGCGGGCTTTTACTGTAGCGTACATGTTATCATAAGACATGCATCAGACCACAGATATGCACACACAGCTGTACCTTGACTGGGAAGATGAGAAATTGTTGATTCCTGTAAAAAAAGATGGCAACAGGCCATTCTTCAGTTTTTTGCTCTCACATGTTACCTGGAGACTGGAGTGTGACTTTCCTAGGACACAGAACTCACAGATCCCAGTCTCCATTTACAATATATCTAGCTGTATACCATACATTCAAAAAATGATCAGTATATAGCTACAAAAGACGTTAAATTTCAAGAAGAGTCAATGTACAGGTAAATGAACTAGGAGATGTATCCTTGATGATTGCATGGCTTAAGAAAAGTTAAAGGTTCAACTCCTGTTGTAAGCAAATTTTTTTGCAATAATTTGTTGGAGCCATATCTGTAAGTTACTTAATTACCAGGCTTTAATAAGAATCAACATATTAATTTTTTTCAAAACTATTGCTCCTTTAAGGAGAAAGGATGGCACAGCCGGTTAATGTGCGGCCTTCATGCAAGAGGTCCTGAGTTTGATCCCCGGAACTCACATCCTTGTTTTGACTTCTTTCCTTCCAGTGTAGCCTAAGTAGCTTTAAATACCTGTAAAACTGAGCACTGATGGTGAAGGGGGAGTAAAATGAGCAAACCAGCAATTTTTTCGTCATTTTTTTAAATAAAATGCGATTCCGGAGTTGTCTTTAAAATGTACTCATCACAAACACATAAAATACCTAGGAAGAGAATTTAACTACGGATACTGGCTATGGCACTGAAATTTGTAATTCCAAATGTTTGAACACTAAATATTCCTTATTCATTTTCTTTTTTAAGCCATTATTCATTACTCTGCTTCCACCCCCAATTAGATTGATCTACCATTTTACTGAAATTCAACTTTCAACCTAATGAGATTATAATTTTGTCATTTGAAACAGAACAAAGAGTAATGCATGCAAGCATTTATTGACAATATGAGGCAATCCTTTGGGCAAATCTTGCCAGGCTAGGCTATCTGCCGATTTTAAGAAAGCAATAAAATTTATTGGTCTATTTTCTCTGCTAGAAGAAAATGTAGACAATAGTTGGGGCACGGCCTATACATGTGTGAATATGGTAACTTTATGTTCTATGTCAAGTGATCGGAAAAACAAGAATTATAACTTCTGTATAATATTGTTTCAACTGTCTAGTAACCATTGGTCACTTAGATATAATTAAGGGCACATTCGATTGATGCTATTCCAGAATAAGAATATACGTGGCATGATGATTAAAACAGTATGTTTGGTGCGTTTTGAATTAAACAGCAAGGATAATAAAAATATATTTAAAATAGCATTTTAGAAGATACTTGACAATTTTAAAGCGAGTCTCCGTAAAAACGAAGGATTTCTAACTTATATTCCACATATTCCTATTCCGGAATACGGTCAATCGAATACACCATTTGACCCATTTTACCTGTCATTTCTGGAGGCAGATGCTTTAAAGCTGCTCTTGTTTGCAAAATACAAACGTCATTGAAATCTTTCTGATCATTCATTCCACCAAAGATCACAAGCTAAAGAGCATCGTAAAGACAAAAGAATAATAACTCATAAATTTGACTGCCAATTGACGCTGAAGACGACTTCCGATCAGGTTGTCAAAACATCAGTCACTGCCAAAGGTCCTTCTAAGGACTACTTTCACCTGGACAATCAAATTCTATCGAAGGATGTAACTCCTGGGTTCAAACCATTTTGTAGTATTGGTAATAGTTTTATAAAGAATTATTATTAAAACTAAGAAAAAAAGTAAAAAAAAAAAGAGTGAACCATTTATAAGGTTAAAAATTACATTTAAAAAGTTAACTCCAAACATTTTCTGATTATGATGACATAGTGTCAAAAATGTTGGATTTCACTTTTTACAACTTTTTAGCCTTGTGAATACTTCATTTTTAAACAAGCAAATTTTATGACAAACAAGAGTACTACTTTAAATTGTCACAATTTGTCAGCAAACACCCACATAAAAAAATAATAATTACCCGGTGGTTTATTAGAACATACAGGTTGTAATTTAGAAAATTAATTAAACCCCCCCGGTAATAACAACTGATTCAGGCTGAAATTCTAAATGCAGTCTTATGATTAAAATGAGCTTTATTAAGTTCCTTGATAATGAAGGCATAATGTTAATGAGCAAAAAGTGCTTTACCAATCACCAAGAATACTAAATAAACTATTATTGTTGCTGATTGGGTAAAAGCACACTACGTCGCTTATTTTTTCCTATAAATGTAGCTTCAAATTTATTGTAAACCATCACTAGTTTGTAATAATTAATAATTATCATTATGAAAACAATGACAAATGTAATAAAAATTATCCCAAAAATTCCTCTTATCATTCCTTCCTTCAATGCTCCAGACTTTTAAGCCTTAGCACTTAGAAATACATCTTTGCTAAGACAATTAATAAACATGTTCTTATTCTTAAATCAGTTTCATTAAGTTCATTGATAATGAAGCCATTGTTTGAGCAAAAGGTGCTTCACCGATCACAAACAATACTAATTAAATTATTATTGTTAATGATCGGGAAAAGCACACTAAGTTGCCTATTGTTCTTCCTCTACATGTAGCTTCAAGTTGTGAACCATCCCTGGTTAGTTATTTATTAACGAAAACAATAACAAATGTGACATTAATTAATAAATCCTGAAAATTCTTATCATTCCTTCCTGCAATGGTCTAGACTGTTAAGCCTACACTTAGCACTTAGAAAATATATGTCTTTGTTAAGACCACAAAGAAGACTGAAAACCTCTTTAAAAAAGCTAAGCACGATGTGCATAGAATATAACATAAATGACTCTTATTAATTACATTATTCCTTTTTTTTATGAGTCAACCTGATTTCATAGTAATAGACCATTTTACAGTTGTAGCTAAGCTGCCTGGCTTTAGAAATTATGGAAGCGAGGCTGCCGGTGACCCTGTTTTGATACAAACCTTTGTGCTTTTCTAATGTTAATGTAGACTAATTTGAATCACAACAACACAATTTACATGATAAAAGCAGTGAGGTCTGTATCGATTCAAGGTCACCGGCAGCCTTGCAGCCATTCATAAGCCAGGTCACTGAGCAAAGTAAAATGGCCTATTGAAAATATAATAATTGCTGTGCCAGTCAGTTACACAGTTTAGAAAGAGATAAGGACACTTTTGGTTTTTTTACCACATGTAGTAAAAAGGTCTTTGATTCTGGACTCTGGTACTCAAAATCCCATCAAGTAGTACCTGTCCATAAATTAACACTGCTGTATGTCCTAGTCTCTTCTCCGGTCCAGAGCCTCCACAGTGAAGTTTCTTCCATTTTAATTTAGCTGAAAACAAACAAAATGTAACACAACTTACAGTTGGACTGTTAGAAGATAAGTGAATCATACACTTTCAAGTCACAACACACAAATGTGAGAATATCGCACTGTTTATAGCAACCAATCAACTTAAATAACAACTACAAGTATGATCCCTCTGACAGTACGAAAAAATCCCTTTGTTCTCATACTCTGTCTACACATCTTGACATTGTCATAATGTTATTTTGTTAGCTCAACATTGTACATTGTATGAACATGCAGCATGCATTTTTGATGATGTGTGCACAACATATTTTTCTATTTTCGTTTAAAAACTAGTTTTTGCCATTTCTTTATAACAAAATTATCTTGAACTTATGGCTCAGGTTTCAACATTGCTGTATGATGTTAGAACATGTACATGTATAACTCAAGCTGGAGATCTCCATTTTCTATTGATGGTTACAACTATTCACCGAAATGAAAGTGGACAGTGGTGGATATTTACCGCGCCTCGAAGCAGCGAAGTAAATATCCACCACTAGCCCTGACCCTGAGGTGAATAGTTGTTTTAGTATATACTAAAACAGTGAGATAATAGAGCGAAAAAAGATGATTTCAATCACTTATTCCGGCAAAGATTACAACATTTTCGGGCACAAATTCCAAGCGAATTTTTCGGAGGTGAATAGCAAAGGATATCCAGAGTTTGAGTAGCCAATCAGAGCATGCGTTCAACGCTATCCAATGTTTTAGTACATACTAAATAGTATTAGTATATACTAAAACAGTGAGTAGCATTGAACGCAGGTGCTGATTCGCTCATCAAACTCCGAATATCCTGAACTATTTACCTCCGAGCAACTCGGGAAAATATGGCGTCCCAATTTGCATCGGTGACAAGTGAAGAAAACATCCAAATAAATTTTTTGTGCTGCATATTATCTCACTGTTTTAGTATATACTAAAACAACTATTCACCTCAGTGTCAGTGGCTAGTGTTGGATATTTACCTCACTGCTTCGCGGCTCGGTAAATATCCACCGCTAGCCACCTCCACTTTGGTGAATAGTTGTTAACTATTCAGATAAGTCGAAACTCTTTGCAAAAAAAAATAAGAAATCTCTGGAGAGGATGCAGAACCAATTTGGAAACAAATACAAAAATAATATTAATGATGGAAAGATGTAATGTACATTTAATGCGTCTGTGAGAAGGATAGAATACAAGTTGCTTGGCAATTGGCGAAAGGACAACTGAAAAATCAGAGTCCTAAGCAGCATTCGAACCTACAACCTCTTTAACACAGGTGGGATGCTCTACCCACTGAGCCACTAGAACTCACTGGAGAGCTACAGCTGTACAATCCTGGTCAAAATTGTTGGGACAATTCCTGCTTTTCCCCCTTCCCCCCATTACAAAGTTGATTTTTCGTGGTCTGTGAAATCAAGATTAGTTCATTGATCGCTCAAATGTTTCAATATTGTCTGGGGGAAAGGGGAGACGCGAAAGATGCAGGGAAAGAAGAGCATGCGTTGCTCATACATGTATAACGATGGAAGCATGTACAGGAAATTCTCTTTTCGTTTTGGCCAAATTTGACAAGTGTCCCAATGTCGTTTGACCAGGAACTTGTACTCAATTTGGAAACAAGGTGAAAGCAAATTCACTGAGCAGTGCTCGAAATTAGGGCTCATCCGCTAGTCCCAGATAGCCAAAAAAGCTTACCGGGTGACCAGTTTTTGGTAAAATGAAAAGCCTGGTTTCCCGAAGAAAAAACAACAGACAACCCAGCCAAAAATAGAAAGGGAATTACATAAGCAGCATCCAACTCACTCGTTGGTTTTGTAATGCCAATGTCTAACATTAAGTGTGAATTATATGTAACAATAATTTGCTGCAACTGAGCATTTCCCTGTGTTTTGAATATCTGCAGCTTTTACAAAAAATTATCAGATAGGAAAATGCAAGAGACAGCATGAAGGCGATGGAGATCAAAGACTCCATTTTGAACTTAAACCACTGGTGCACACTTACATGTGCATGTGTAGACCTATTGGGGCTCCACTGCCACCCGTGTGATTGTAGCCTGCAGTGCAGGCGTATTTTGGGTGCGCGCGTGCACATTTTCGTATTAGGCCACCATCTTAGATCTGGTAACTGTGGAAGATTGGGTCAAGGAAATATTTGCCGAGGGAGCAGGCGTTAAGTGGAAAAATGGGGAAGGGGGGAGGGGGAGGGTGCCCCACCCCCAACCCGCCACTTCACCAACCCTCTACCGGTCAAGCATCTAATCACAATCCAAGATGGCGGCATCGAAAACCTGATTTATCTAGCATTCCACGCCAAAATAACGCCTGCACTGCCACCCGTGTGATTGCATCTCAACATGCCATGCATGTTATTAAAGGGGGTTTCCTAATGGGCAACCAAGCATCTATCAGGGCAGCCTAATTTACAGGTTTAGTTGCCCAGCTTTTGAAACATTGACGACGTGGAATTTTAAATTTCAAGCACTGATGAGCGACCTTGGTTTTCCAATATTATTCAATAATAATATAATTATTATTATTATTATCATTATTATTACTATTATTATTATTGTTGTTGAAAAACCCAAGGAGGGTCTAAATCATTCTGTTATGGAGAAGATTATTTTTTTCACTTTGCAGAGATTATTAACCATAATAATAATAATGATAATAACAATAATAATAATAATAATAATAATAATAATAATAATAATAACAACAATAATAAAATTCTTTGTTTTCCAAGACTAACAAACAATACATGTAGTACACAAAAATTTGGTTTTATCAACAGAGTTGATAATGTAAATTGACCACTGTACAGGGATTCTAAAACCTGACGTTTCAAATGTTACCCCTACGTCAGAGCGAAGGGCTAACACTGACAAAGAAACAACAAAAAACCGCAAAGGGCTAATGCCCTGTACAGTGGTCAATTTACATTATCAATTCCGTTGATAAAACCGAATTTTTGTGTACTACTTCCCCACATGTAGTAGTTGCATGTAACTCACACAAGCTCAATTTCTGAACATCATCAAATGGTGTTGTCACCTTTGCCTTGTCATTTGACCCACCAAACAAGTAAATATCCTACAAAAGAAAGCACTAATCTTGTAATGCATACCCCAAAAAATCTACCTGAAGTTTTGAGAGGGAGGGGTAGCTAGGAAGTGTGAAGCAATAGAAAAATGGCTGACATGAATTGCAACCCAAATGGCAGAGCTTTCAAGCAAGGACACTATAACCATTCTGCCAAATTTTCATGTTGCTCCTGAAGTCAAAGGGTGGACCAAAACTTACAGTTACATGTTGTAATGTCCTTCATCTAGTATCTATTAGTTTCCTGCAAAGCCTATCATTGTTTTTGATTGCCCAAGACTGTTCTCTCATCCAGTTGCATAGACCATAGCAAGGATTTCTCCTGTCTTTAGACTTAGTTTAACATACACTGAACGTACCTTGCTATGGTGAGCGCATATTGTGTGCAAGCTCCTAGCATGAGGAATTTTCCCAGAAACAATAACAGCTTCCCATCTCAGCGTCACTGTGTTAAAGAAATTGAACATTAACAAAAAAAAGAATTCATTGTATCTTCCCAAGAAAAGCATATTACCCAGTAGATAATTTAAGTGAATGATGAGTTACAGACTGTAATGTTACTATAATTATTATTGCTATGATAAATAGGTAAGGAATTTCTAAAGGTTTAATCTACGGTACCAGAAATTTCCTTTAGAACTACTTGAGGGATACAGCATTACATGTACTAACATTTAAAATGTCCAAAAGGTTAGAACCACAGTCACACAACCCTAGTGGAGAAATAATTAATTTAGTGCTAAGTTATTAGTCTTTGTAAACATATTGGTAGTATGAGTCAACAGAAATGCTAAGTTACAAGTAATTTTGCAGTGGAGCTGACGTAGATGTAAAAGCCACTCATTACAGGTAATTAAAGCAAATGAAAACCTTCAAACTGGCTAGGCCCAAATATTGTTTTTAGACCTACTGAGGCCTACAGTAGTAATAGTGTTAGCATTAGGAAATGCTTTGTAAAGAGTGACCTGTGAAAAGTTACCTTTACTTTAGATCCGTCAAGTCAGTTGCACAAAATGTCAATCTTGCCCTCTTCCCAAAAAAACTTTCTCCAGTCCACTACTACATATAGTACAATAATTATTGTTTGTGACGCCTTTTTTGGTTTTCATGGCTCTCTAAATTACGACTGGGATATCAAAACATACTATAACACAAAATGGCATGAGTTCTAAGACATCAAATGGAACACACAATAACAATTTCATATCTTATTCTTGGTTATTTCTTATACCTGTATCAAAGAAATGCAGGTCATTGAACCAAAGCTTATGGCCTCCACTTCCACCCATTATGTAAATTTTTCACCAATCACAGTACAGGCATGATCACACCTACACAATTTGTATAAGTAAAGTTACAATCATATGATTACACCTTCAGAGAAGGTCAAATTCAGCATTAATTTTAACACTAAAGCTCTCCACAAGAGGTAGCACGAAAAGCCAGAATCCAAAATCCGGAAACCGGAAACCAGAATTATCCACAATTTGCGAGAACTACATCAACTTACCCACTCCTACAGTAGTATGCTCTGCTATAATCCAAATACTTAAGTATTTAACTCTGAGGAAATGTAAACTGTAAAATGGATCGGACCTTGTTATTCTGGACATTAGTAAGACTTCAGAATGGCAATCAAAGATTAAAACACAACTTTGTTTATACAGTGTACATTATTACCTTTTAAACTTGACCACGTACAATAAACAATTTCGAGTAAGATAACCAAGATGAACAAGAAACCTGGAGTGTTTACCATTC
>NC_090893.1:7106987-7134487 GCF_036669925.1 Montipora capricornis | reverse complement strand
CATTTTTGTACCGACCTCGCTGCACTCAGTCTGTACTGCCACCACCTCGGGCCAATATTCTCCAGTACGGCCCTCACGCTCGGTTAGTAAGAAGTTACTACTCTTATGAAGGTCTTTAATAAAAAAAAATATTATTTTAATGGGGACATAGTTTTTCAGTGAGTGATTAACCCATTGACTCCCAGGGGTTCCCCATCATTGTGACGAGTAAAATAGTCTGGCGTTAGACAGAGTAAAATACTAAGTCTGCCGGTTTAGGCCGGTTTAGGCCGGTTTGGACGTCAAAGGGTTACCGTAATACTCTTAATTATTTAAGCATCTTTTTAGGATCCATTGCAATATCCTCACAAGATTGTCAGTTGTCCTTAAAGGGAACCTCCACTAAAAAAGGAATATATCTTTAAAATAGTTAACATAACGCTCACAATCAAAATTGTTCGAACGTTTTCCAACGGGAGCGTTTGTATCCGAAATAATTACATTTTAAAAACGGTTGTTTTGGTTTTCAAATTTCCCGGGCGCCGCCATCTTGAATAATTGTGACGTGTCATGGTTGCCCTATTGTTTTAAAACAAAAGCTATTTGTGCAAATACAAAAGAGCAACCATAACACGTCACAATTATTCAAGATGGCGGCGCCCAGGAAATTTGAAAACCAAAACAAGCGTTTTTGAAATTAATTTATTTCGGATACAAAGGATTCCATTGGAAAACGTATGAACAATTTTGATTGTAAACATTATGTTAAATATTTTGAAGTTGTATCCTTATTTTAGTGGAGGTTTCCTTTAAAGATCTTTATAAGATCATTAGCAACTGAAAATCTTAAAAGCAAGAAGTAGACTACTGTTCATGAAGACATACATGTACATGTAATTATTTCTTTTGTTGCCTTCTACGGCATGTTCATGTAACTTCCAAGGATGTACACCATGTTTTTGAAAGGAAACTGACAGTCTTTATGTTCATAATTAGGACTTCAAGAAATTGTTAGAAAGTGGGTTGAGAGCATTGCATTACAGCAAAATACATGTATCGGTATATTAACTTAGCAGTCATTTTTATGAGGCGATGACATCCACAGTCAATTCTAAAAAAATCTGTTGAAGGATGGATGCAAAACATAGGTTTGTTGGAATTAAATTTGCCTTTACCCACTGACTCCTGAACCATCCCAATTGACGAGTAAAATCATCTGGCTTTAGACAGAGTAAATTATATTAAGAAGCCTTCGCTCCTAGGAGTCAATGGTTTCACCAATCTCTAGGAATCACCAGTCATCCTGAAAAGTTGATTCACTAGTGATTGGTGATTGCTCAAATCCCTGGGTTACAATTATAATTAAAACTAATTAATAATTACTATCCTTATCATTGTCAATCAGGATTTGAGCAATGGCAAAATCTGTAGAGTTTCGTTCCTAACCTTAATGTGTGTCCATCCCTTGAGCATGGGATATCACCCAACTGTTGTAGTCTTTCCCAAGTAACCTGCAATCCAACTGGCAAAAAATAAAATAAAATTTTCTTGTTAAAAATTATGCCACTGCATTACTAAGGCCTCTCTGAAGTAAAGAAATCAATAGAATCAATTTTTTCACACCATGTTATGTTTTAATTTAAGTCCATTATAACAACTATAAGTGTTTGTTTGTATGGACACTGGGGAAATAATTTGGGTTTAGTGTGTGGGGCAGAGAGGGAGGGGGAACCCTTGCTGTAAATAAGGCTGCAAAAATTACAAAATCGCACAGCCAAGGTAGTCATGTAATTTCTACATTTGACCCTTTGATGAACTCCAACGTCCTTCTAGATAATAATATGCTTAAGTGGGAGAAGCTGTCTTTCTCAATATAACTTGAGAAACTTCTAAAGAGGGTAATACTCCGCCCATTAGCCCAACAACACTAACGAAGTTTCTGTTATAGCAAGTCCTGTTTGTTCAACAATCTGCCCCAATACTTAAGAAAAGCTGGCTCTATTCTATTGGGAAGTTCAATCATGTTATCAAGCAGGTATCTGACAGCAAGCACATGCATGCAAAGCATTTTTACTTTTTTTTTTAGATTTAAGACTGATGATTTTCTGTGTTTTAAATAAAGTTTAGTTACTTACTCATCTATACCCCACCATCCAAATAATTATTTTATTACATTTACCTTTGAGAAGAAAAAGATCATTGAGATAAACTGGATCGCTTGTGGTTTCACTGTGCTGACCTCCATAGCCACTGCCACTGCTGCCACCAAAAATATAGACTTTCTTATCTACAACAGCCGCTGCATGGCCCTGCCTGAAAAAAAATCACGGATAAATCATGCAAGGATCTTTATTCAGTTCTCAAAATGGATCCACCTTTTGAAATCGTTGCAAGGACACCATTTTGAAGATCCTCAACTTTATCTGAACACTGTAGGTCTTCAAAGATCTAGGATGATGTTTTGCAGATCTTGTCAAGATCCTTACACTTCATTGCATCCTTTAAAAGGATCTCTACAATAGACCAGTTCACGCTCTTCAGGGCAACATGGCAGGAAGGTTTGTATCAAAACAGGGTCACCGGCAGCCTCACTTCCATTTTTACAACTGTAAAATAGTCTATACTTACTACAAACCCTTGCCCCATTGACGAGTAAAATGGTCTGCCCAGTTCAGGCCGGTTTGGGTGTTAAAGGGGGTTAAATTCTCTCCATCTTGCCCTGATTACCCATGATGCACTCAAGAGCGTGAACTTGTCTATCGTATACAGCTGTACATAGCTTTGGCCAAGTCCAGCTTGAACCAAATTCTAAAAAGATCTGGACCAGTATCTTCAAGACTTTAAGAAGTACTTGAAGATAATGATAATCTCAAAGGATTATGGTCACAAAGCAAAGTTTAGTAGGCTAGCTCTAAATGATACTTGTACATAGTAACCAGTAGAGAGAGAGAGCAAGCTCTCTAAAAAGTATAAATCGATGCTGTAAAGTCAAGTAAAGCCAATTTATTTAAAGTCGATAGTTCCTTCAGTTACGAAGCTGGTATCAATGGAAGCCGACGGTGCATGCACCCTTTACCCCCCCCCCCCCCTCCCCAACAGATATTTAAAGCGATAGCTACATCAGGACTTCAGTCTTGCCTACTTTGTAACCTGCTCAAATAAACTAAGTATTTATGTAAAAATAAAATATCAGAGGTAAGTCGAAACAGACGTTGAAGTCACCGTGGATCGATCGAACTGGGGACCTGTTGCTCCGAAACCTCCCAGAGTAGAGTAGAGAACCAACAAACTCAACCCACAAATGGCGAAGAATCCGGGAATCGATCCTGGCTCACCACTGCGCCAGCGCTGCTCTTCTTACCTTGGAGCAGGGCTCGGTCCAGTTGTACCTCGTGTTACCCAACAACAGCTGGAAGAAGACATGTCCGCGCCAGCTATTATTCCATAATTCGAGGACTTTAGAGTTTGTCTTTTTTAAGTTGTCATCGTCGATCGTCGGGTGGCAAAGCGTTCATGTTAGGCCCATAAGACGTCCCATACATTACAACTTTAAATACTGTATATACCACACGAAGTGTCCTTTTAGACCAACGTTAGACATCATCCACCCTAATTTACCCCAATCCGCCATAAGTTACACTAACTTAACCCTCAGGTACCCTAAGTTTACCCACATTTACCCTTATTTAACCACGTTTACCCACGTTCTCGTTTTTTGCAACGCGAGTTTCCCTCAGAGTTTGTCAGGTTGTTAGAGTATTACTCAATGAAAAGACGCTGAAGATAACGTTGTTAACTTAGGGTAGATGTGAGTAAACGTGGTTATCTTAGGGTAGATGTGGGTGAACGTGGTTATCTTAGTGTAGATCTACCTTAGGGTAGATGTGGGTAAACGTGGTTAACTTAGGGTAGATGAGGATAAAAGTGGTTAACTTAGGGTAGATGAGGGTAAACGCGGTTAACTTAGGGTAGATGAGGGTAAACGTGGTTAACTTAGGGTAGATGTGGGTAAACGCGGTTAACTTAGGGAAGATGAGGGTAAACGCGGCTAACTTAGGGTATATGTGGGTAAACGCAGTTAACTTAGGGTAGATGAGAGTAAACGTGGTTATTTTAGGGTAGATGTGGGTAAACGTGGGTAACTTAGGGTAGATGAGGGTAAACGTGGTTAACTTAGGGTAGATGTAGGTAAACGCAGTTAAGTTAGGGTAGATGTTGGTAAACTTGGTTATCTCAGGGTAGATGAGGGTAAACGCGGTTAACTTAGGGTAGATGAGGGTAAACGCGGTTAAGTTAGGTTAGATGTGGGTAAACACGGTTAATTTAGGATAGATGAGGGTAAACGTAACCGTAGATGAGGGTAAACGTGGTTAACTTAGGGTAGATGATGGTAAACGTGGTTAACTTAGGGTAGATGTGGGTAAACGCGGTTAACTTAGGATAGATGAGGGTAAACATGGTTATCTCAGGGTAGATAAGGGTAAACGTGGTTAACTTAGGGCAGATGAGGGTAAACGCGGTTAACTTAGGTTAGATGTGGGTAAACGCGGTTAATTTAGGATAGATAAGGGTAAACGTGGTTAACTTAGAGTAGATGTGGGTAAACGTGGTTAACTCAGGGTAGATGAGGGTAAACGTGGTTAACTTTGGGTAGATGTGCGTAAACGCCGTTTACTTAGGGTAGATGTGGGTAAACGCCGTTTACTTAGGGTAGATGAGGGTAAACGTTGTTAACTTATGGTAGATGAGGGTAAACGCGATTATCTTAGGGTAGATGAGGGTAAACGTGGTTGCCTTAGGGTATATGTGACTAAACGTGGTTATCTTAGGGTAGATGATGGTAAACGTGGTTATGTTAGGGTAGATGATGGTAAACGTGGTTATCTTAGGGTAGATGAGGGTAAACGCGGTTAACTTAGGGTAGATGTGGGTAAACGTGGTTAACCTAGGGTGGATGAGGGTTAACGTGGTTAACTTAGGGTAGATGAGGGTAAACGTGGTTCACTTAGGGTAGATGAGGGTAAACGTGGTTCACTTAGGGTAGATGAGGGTAAACGTGGTTAACTTAGGGTAAATGAGGATAAATGTGGTTAACTTGGAGTATATGTGGGTAAACGTGGTTAACTTAGGGTGGATGATGTCTAACGTTGGTCTAAAAGGACACTTGGTGTGGTATATATCATACGACACTTTCTGTATTGGTAAAACAATGACCTGTGACCTGCGTTTTGTACCTGCCGCTTTCGGGGCAAGAGGTCCTCAGTTCGATCCTCTTGACCCCTATTGACCCCTTGCGGGCTATGGGTCAAGCAAGGGCTACAGGTCTAATTGTTAAATATAGCCGTAAAATGGAGCACAGACAGAAGGAGGGGGGTAAAGGGCGCACCGCCGGCGTCCAACTTCATGTTTTACGAGACATCTGGTTTTGTCTCTTCTACTGGGCAAACCTGCCCAGAGGGAAGGAGCACGAACAGGACTCGAGGTCCTATGCGAGGTGCTCCACCCTACCCTAGACCACTACCCTACCCTACCCTAGACGTCCACTCTACCCAGACCACAACACCAGTAGCCTGCGAGCAGGCTCACTTGATAGGCAAGGGCGGCGGAGCCGCAACCGAGAGCCGGCGAAGCCAGCGAGACCAATGGGGCGAGGTGGCTCGCGATTGCCACGATTGCCTATAAGGTGAGCCTGCTCGCAGGCTACAACACCAACACCGGGAACTACATGCCTTACTCTTTACGAACAGTGTGTGGGTTCTTTTACGGGACCTCCGGCCGGCTTATCGTCCTTATCAGAGAAGACTAGAGAGTCTAACCATTTGCAGATGGAATTACAAAGGCAGCACTTTCTCCTCAGTTATTTAAAGACCCTGATTGTTGGTCTGGCCCGAGTTGAACTCACGACTTCCCGCGTGACAACCCGGTGCTCATCCAACTGAGCCACCGGTGCGCGCTTAAACCTTGTTTTTACATTCGTTCTACTTTTTTCATTCATTCTTCCCTTCATTCCTTCATTTTTTAGTTTATAAGGACTCATTTCTCCCTGCATCCTACTAATCTATGCAAAAGCCGTCATATATATCAAAAAAACACTCAACTAGAATCAGAGTTCTTTATTTCATGTTAATTCAAGGTTCTCTTTTGAACTGGGGTAGTTAAGCAGATTTTATCAATTCAATTAGGCTCAACTGATGAGACTACATCTAGTTGTTAGTTGCCAGTTTTTCTGAATTTGGATATGCAGGCTGAGCTTGTGACAGACCCCACCCCGCAAAGTGAAGGAGGAGGACCAAGTTCCAAGTCGTTGTAAAGCCAAACACTGAGGTTACATAAAATAAGCGTTGTCTTGAATCAAAAATATATTTCAACAACAAGCTTTTTTACCATATTTAAACATATTACAATCACAAAAAATAATTGATACTAAAATTTGTTAATAGTTCACTCAGAGCAAATTAAAAAAAAATTATATTAAAGCTTGAAAAGAAAATTTTAAGGAACAGATAATATCATGAGAAAATCAAATAACAGTAAAAACGGAAAACCCGCAGTCAAAAGACTCAATGCATGCAAGCAGAAAAAGATGAATTACAATACTAAGTACTACATTACTAAATACCAGGGCCCGGTTTGTTCAAAAGCCGATTAACGCTAATTCCAGATTAAAAATTAACCAAGGAGTTTGTAGTGCCTCGAACATTGTTGTGTTACATTTCTATCCGTGACACTTGCATGCTTAGAGGGGGCGTCTCTATTGCTCCTTGACTTTCAATAAGCACGTGCGTCTTTGTAATTTCTGAGAGTGGTGTTCCAGAGAGAATAAAGTATTGAATTTAGCTTCGTTTCTGCTTCTTGCTAAGAGTTTATTTCTCTACTCCCAAGAGCTGTTCAACGCTGATATTCGGCAAAACCTTACATTAGAAGAAGTCAATCTTGAAAAACAAAAATAAGCAAAAGAAACTTTCACCGAAAAGTTAA
The DNA here is from genome assembly GCF_036669925.1 of Montipora capricornis. NCBI lineage: Eukaryota > Metazoa > Cnidaria > Anthozoa > Scleractinia > Acroporidae > Montipora > Montipora capricornis. The sequence continues at coordinate 7,127,530 of NC_090893.1, read as the reverse complement.
AACTGGAAATAAAAGTATACGCTAATCCTGGATTAAGTTAATCTGCTTTCGAACAACCGGGCCCAGATGAACATTCATAAGTCTGCAAGATGTTTAGCTTTACTTCCTTGTTGAATTCTTTTTGGGGTAGATGTTTAAATTATTCCAAATTTTGGCAGCTGCAAAGCAAATGTTAAATTGACCATAGTTAGTTTTGATATTTTTTATGTAACATTACTTGATTTAGCAAATCTGGTTTTGTATTGATAAATTGATGATACTGTCCTGAAGAAATTATGAAAAGATGAGGGAAGAGGGTTGTTATGATACTGATACATAAAAACTACGTAAAAGAAAACAATGTCCTTTTCTTTTAAAATTTCCAGAGCTTTGCAGAGAGGCTCAGAGTGCTCATCTGGTTTTGACAAGGTAGTAATTAATACATATGGCTCTCTTTTGTAGAATTGTTAAGGATCTAAGAGTAGAACTATAAGTATTTCCCCGAACTGATACACCATAATTAAGGAACTTAAGGTATTTACGAATTCTTCTGTAGGGGCATGATTATCATAGTTTAAGAGATTAATGTTACAACCACCAGATATCAAGCAGAGCTTTTTTTTTTATCCAAGACAGAATAAAAGTTATTCACAAATATTTGTAAATTTAAAGAAGGATGCCCATAAACAGGACCACAATGCAGGGGTGTAGCCAGGATTTTTCAAAAGGGGGGTCACACAGTGTCAAACAAATTATATTAGATTAAGTCTGTAATTGTGGTTGTAAAATTCATTAATGATTCATTAGGGTGCAAACCAATCCCAGCACAGTATTCACATCACATATTGTACACAACTGTAAACCCCAATACAAATCAACTGGGGTTGATGAATATTATTATTAAACAGTAGAATTAACTTTTGATACAAACTCCTGCTCAGCTAATTAGTATTCATTAACTTTTGATACAGATCTCTACTGATTAAAATAACAATACTTTGCATTTAATTTAATGTATGTATTCATTTCACAAGCAGGATAAAATATTCGCGTCCGATCTGTATGGATTTACAATGGCTCGCCATTGTAAAGGCCCCTACAGATCTCCCGCTCATATTTTTATCTACTACTAAATCATCAGTATGTTATAGAATTTAGAGTATCCTTGGAGCACAAACAGTCAGAGTTGGACTTGAAAGAAAGCTGAAAAAGCTCACAATCCTCAATTGTCAGAGTGAAATGGAAAAATTGAATGGCTGCAGAACTGACAGGTCCATCCATGGCTATGTAAAAAAATTTCAGGAGAGCAAAAGCAGTTTATTGCTGATCAAAATAAAAAGTTTTAGAGTCTTCAGTATGTGAATCGATCAATATCGAGAATTTACACTATAGAGTTATCGATAAACAAGAAGTCGCTGGAAAAAAGGCTTAAGTTTCTAAAAGATGTCGTAGAATTTTCCTCTTTTTTCCCTGCATAACAAGTTGTTTGTGGAATAAAAGGAACCCCAAAACCATTTTTCGGTCAAGTCACACAAAAAATTCAATTTCATGGTTATAGACCGAGCACCTTATGCGCATATGCCTACCCAACAGAAACCAAACAAGGGATGCACATTAAGCATTGCCCTTGAGTCTATTACTGCTTTTGAAAACATTTTTACCAAACCAACGCTGCAAATGGAAATGCTAAGACCATCACGTTAAAGTAAAACATGACTGGAATGAGGAAAGGAATCCCAGATGTTGGACCTGCCTTAACTTGTTCAGTCTGTAGTCATGTAGAAGTCATTGTAGGGTACTCGTCTCACCCCAGTGGAGCATCACCGATCTCCTTTCTTTGTTTCTTCATCCAGTCATACAAGAGTTTAAAATACTCAGTGATAGCTGAAACATCCACCTCCTTTACTTCCTGTCATCTTCTCCAGAGCATAGGCCCAAGGTTTTCTCTTGACCGCATCTTCAACATGTTACTGGAGTAAAAAAAAAAAATACAAAGAAAGGAACTTTATTCAAGTGTCTAGTCATTCTAATGCTGGAGCACTAATTGGGGACACAGTACACTGAAATCAACAAATTGATGCAAATAAAATCAAATGTTGGTTTTTGAGAAGAGTGTAAAATTGGAGTAACCGGAAAAAAACATCTCGGAGAACAGTAGAGAACCAACAAACTCAACCCACATGTGACGCAGAGTCTGGGAACACATTGGTGAGAGGCGAGTGCTCTCACCACTGAACCTGAGCTCTGACAGGTTTCTGCCTATGATTCCAAGAGTATTATTGAACACATTCTTTTTACTTGATGCAAACACTCATTAAAAACAGTTTTTCCCACTGTCAGCTTAATTTTTTAGCAGTGGGACTTATAAGGAGAGTGCTTTCTGATAGTTACCTTTGTTTGACACCTAACACGATTGTAGCCTGTATCAATAAAGTGACTGTTAACTAATTGTTACTAAATTCTCTCTCCAACAGCACTTCCTCCAACCACAGTCAACTCGTCCCTGCACTGTACACACATCGATATCGGAACGCCTTTTAACTGCAATAAATGATATATTTCATATTTAAGTTTTTACCAAGTAATTCACTTCTGCTTGGCCGCACAAGTTAAAAAGCTGACAAAGAGTTGCTCATATTAACTGTGAGTTCCCATGATGTAGTTTCACTGGTTTAGCAGGGTTCAGCAGCACTTCCTCCAACCACAGTCAACTCGTCCCTGCACTGTACGCACATCGGAACACCTGATGCTGTTTCTAATAAAAATAATTGATATAATAATAATTAAAATAAGTATAATATTTAAGCTAATTAATGCACTTGTTGGTTTGTCATGCCGTTTGCGTCTTAATTTGGATGCATAGTTCTGGTTTCGATAAAGACGGCAATCAATAATGTAGCCTGCGAGCAGGCTCTCATGGGGGACTAGGGCTGGGGTTGAATGATAATTCAATCTCCCACACAGCCCCAGTCCCTCGGAGAGCCGTGCAAGCATAGTCACGCCTCCCCTCCCCCTCTATCTGCAACCTCGTTCCCAGGGCTTCTCCCTCATTTGGGGGCGGGGCAATAAAAAAACGCCCCTCCCCCAAATGAGGGAGAAGCCCTGGGAACGAGGTTGCAGATAGAGGGGGAGGGGAATCGTGACTATGCTTGCACGGCATTATTGATTGCCGTCTTTATCGAAACCAGAACTATGCATCCAAATTAAGACGCAAACAGCGTGACAAACAAACAAGCGCATTGCTTGAAATTACTTACTTGGCGTTTGTATGCTTCGACACACATCCTCAGAAGTGACTGTTAACTAATTGTTGCTAAATTCTCTCTCCAACAGCACTTCCTCCAACCACAGTCAACTCGTCCCTGCACTGTACACACATCGATATCAGAACGCCTTTTAACTGCAATAAATGATATATTTCATATTTAAGTTTTTATTTTAATTATTTATGTACATTTTGTATTTTTACTGGGTTGCCGTAGGGCAATCCCAGTCGGAAATTGGGTGGCATTTGTTTGGTATTCTTTTTTTTTCCGTGTGGGTAAAAGTCTTGCCTGTCACTCCCCTGCTAAGTGGTATCTTTGTGCATAGAGCCTTCTGCTCGTATTTTCTTAGGATCGAGAGGGTAGTTGAAATGCGTAGATTTCTCTGGTGGACACAGTAGAATGATAAACTTAACCGGCAATGGCGTCGAAAGTCATGCAACGCATTTTGGCATAATTTTATTCTGTTACTCATCACCTTAGTGCTGTAAAAATGTTAAAAAATTTACGTCAAAAAAGTTACAGGAAAGCCATCACTCATGGACACAAAATTGTCTCCTTGAGATCACGCACCCGGAGAATATTAGTCAGTGCCTTTTCAAGACGTGTGCCTGTGCACACAAAACAAACGTTAAATTATTCCTTTTGAGCAATACAATTCATCTGTTTTGTTATTTAAAGAACTACGTCAAAGCTGTTCTTCCTGTTCTGCAAAACGTAGCCTGAACCGACAGAACAAACTTGTCCTTGATAGATGAAGTCGAAATGATTAAATGAGTAACTTGAGGAAGTTATATCTTGCGAACAAGCTTGGTGACTTATTTATTTAATTGCACATTTCCAGTCACCATAATGTAGGGAATAATCAAGAAAAGTTTAAGGAAAATCTTACAACATCTTCTACTACTAAGGAATCACCTTAAGTGTTATTAACGACACAACTGAATTATTTAAGACGGCTGCGCCCAGTAAAGTTGTAAGTGATTCTAATAATTCGTTTTCCTGATGCAAACATTCATTAAAACAGTTTTTCCCATGGCTTAAATTAATTTCGAGTCAATCCTGCCATGAACGCGTTTACTGCAACAAGAGATGAACCAAGTACTTCACTGCTGCCTTGATGCTGCCAGTTCTGCTCGTCCGCACAAGTCAAAAAGCTCGTAGAGAGTTGCTCATGTAAATTTTGAAGTCCTATGACCTTGCGTCACTGGTTAAGCAATGACAATAGGTGACGTTAACGATATCTCCTCTACACTGAGTCGAAAATACTATATCCAGATGGGGAAAAAAAGGCTTTTCCCTCTTCCTTATGATTTTTCTACATGTTCTTATTTCAGAGTGGGAAGAGACAAGGCGGTATCAAAATTCCAATAATAAGGTTAAGTTAACCTTAACGTACCCAGGAAGTGTTCTCTAAAACTTCCAAACATTGGTCAGCTCCAAACAATAACGACATGAATACATCAGAAGTTTCAACTTGTTCTTTTTATAAGGCTAATACGCGAGTTACCTTCTCGAGGTCAAAACCGAAACTCAAGGTTAATTAACTGTGAGTTCCCACAATGTAGCTTCACTGGTTTAGCAGGCTTTAAAAAGGAACAGGAGACAAGAAGTTTGGAACAAGACACCAGTGAAAGTAATCATGTGGAGAGAGAGAGAGAGAGAGACCCCCAACGGAACAAAACTTTAGGGATGTCACTTCCTTAACATAGTGGAAAATGGATTATTACTGGCACGCATGACAAAGCACTTCAAGCAGTGAAAAATGAATTATACTACGCCACGGACGATATTTTCCTTACACTCTTTCACAAATTATCCACCCAAAAAATTCAATCCTCTTTCGAGATTGACGATAAAATAATCTTAAGTACACAGTCGAAATACCATAACTGGATAGGGAGAACACCTCCTTTATGCCAATTACATTTCCAGTAATTAGAAGTTACTCAAAGTAGTTACAAGTACTAACATGCTTTTCCTTAATAAATTTTTCTACATGTATTTAGTTTAAGGTTGGAAGAGACAGGGGCAACATCAAAATCCCAATAACAAGGATAAGTTAACCTTGAGGTTTTCAAAAAGCAGACTCCAAAATTAAACATGGTCAGCTCCAAACGAAAAAAAGTGAATTCTTCTGAAGTTTAAACTTTTCTCCTTTAATTAACAGAACAATAGTAAGTTAAAAGCTAAACTTGACGTATAACCCATTTGAAATTTCTTACCGTTGAGTCAATGATCCTGCCATGAACATGTTGACAGCAAAAAGAGATGAACCAAGTAATTCACTTCTGCTTGGCCGCACAAGTTAAAAAGCTGACAAAGAGTTGCTCATATTAACTGTGAGTTCCCATGATGTAGTTTCACTGGTTTAGCAGGGTTCAGCAGCACTTCCTCCAACCACAGTCAACTCGTCCCTGCACTGTACGCACATCGGAACACCTGATGCTGTTTCTAATAAAAATAATTGATATAATAATAATTAAAATAAGTATAATATTTAAGCTAATTAATGCACTTGTTGGTTTGTCATGCCGTTTGCGTCTTAATTTGGATGCATAGTTCTGGTTTCGATAAAGACGGCAATCAATAATGTAGCCTGCGAGCAGGCTCTCATGGGGGACTAGGGCTGGGGTTGAATGATAATTCAATCTCCCACACAGCCCCAGTCCCTCGGAGAGCCGTGCAAGCATAGTCACGCCTCCCCTCCCCCTCTATCTGCAACCTCGTTCCCAGGGCTTCTCCCTCATTTGGGGGCGGGGCAATAAAAAAACGCCCCTCCCCCAAATGAGGGAGAAGCCCTGGGAACGAGGTTGCAGATAGAGGGGGAGGGGAATCGTGACTATGCTTGCACGGCATTATTGATTGCCGTCTTTATCGAAACCAGAACTATGCATCCAAATTAAGACGCAAACAGCGTGACAAACAAACAAGCGCATTGCTTGAAATTACTTACTTGGCGTTTGTATGCTTCGACACACATCCTCAGAAGTGACTGTTAACTAATTGTTGCTAAATTCTCTCTCCAACAGCACTTCCTCCAACCACAGTCAACTCGTCCCTGCACTGTACACACATCGATATCGGAACGCCTTTTAACTGCAATAAATGATATATTTCATATTTAAGATTTTATTTTAATTATTTATGTACATTTTGTATTTTTACTGGGTTGCCGTAGGGCAATCCCAGTCGGAAATTGGGTGGCATTTGTTTGGTATTCTTTTTTTTTCCGTGTCGGTAAAAGTCTTGCCTGTCACTCCCCAGCTAAGTGGTATCTTTGTGCATAGAGCCTTCTGCTCGTATTTTCTTAGGATCGAGAGGGTAGTTGAAATGCGTAGATTTCTCTGGTGGACACAGTAGAATGATAAACTTAACCGGCAATGGCGTCGAAAGTCATGCAACGCATTTTGGCATAATTTTATTCTGTTACTCATCACCTTAGTGCTGTAAAAATGTCAAAAAAGTTACAGGAAAGCCATCACTCATGGACACAAAATTGTCTCCTTGAGATCACGCACCGGAGAATATTAGTCAGTGCCTTTTCAAGACGTGTGCCTGTGCACACAAAACAAACGTTAAATTATTCCTTTTGAGCAATACAATTCATCTGTTTTGTTATTTAAAGAACTACGTCAAAGCTGTTCTTCCTGTTCTGCAAAACGTAGCCTGAACCGACAGAACAAACTTGTCCTTGATAGATGAAGTCGAAATGATTAAATGAGTAATTTGAGGAAGTTATATCTTGCGAATGAGCTCGGTGACCTATTTATTTAATTGCACATTTCGAGTCACCATAATGTAGGGAATAATCAAGAAAAGTTTAAGGAAAATCTTACAACATCTTCTACTACTAAGGAATCACCTTAAGTGTTATTAACGACACAACTGAATTATTTAAGACGGCTGCGCCCAGTAAAGTTGTAAGTGATTCTAATAATTCGTTTTCCTGATGCAAACACTCATTAAAACAGTTTTTCCCATGGCTTAAATTAATTTCGAGTCAATCCTGCCATGAACGCGTTTACTGCAACAAGAGATGAACCAAGTACTTCACTGCTGCCTTGATGCTGCCAGTTCTGCTCGTCCGCACAAGTCAAAAAGCTCGTAGAGAGTTGCTCATGTAAATTTTGAAGTCCTATGACCTTACGTCACTGGTTAAGCAATGACAATAGGTGACGTTAACGATATCTCCTCTACACTGAGTCGAAAATACTATATCCAGATGGGGAAAAAAAGGCTTTTCCCTCTTCCTTATGATTTTTCTACATGTTCTTATTTCAGAGTGGGAAGAGACAAGGCGGTATCAAAATTCCAATAATAAGGTTAAGTTAACCTTAACGTACCCAGGAAGTGTTCTCTAAAACTTCCAAACATTGGTCAGCTCCAAACAATAAGGACATGAATACATCAGAAGTTTCAACTTAAATGTTCTTTTTATAAGGCTAATACGCGAGTTACCTTCTCGAGGTCAAAACCGAAACTCAAGGTTAATTAACTGTGAGTTCCCACAATGTAGCTTCACTGGTTTAGCAGGCTTTAAAAAGGAACAGGAGACAAGAAGTTTGGAACAAGACACCAGTGAAAGTAATCATGTGGAGAGAGAGAGAGAGAGACCCCCAACGGAACACAACTTTAGGGATGTCACTTCCTTAACATAGTGGAAAATGGATTATTACTGGCACGCATGACAAAGCACTTCAAGCAGTGAAAAATGAATTATACTACGCCACGGACGATATTTTCCTTACACTCTTTCACAAATTATCCACCCAAAAAATTCAATCCTCTTTCGAGATTGACGATAAAATAATCTTAAGTACACAGTCGAAATACCATAACTGGATAGGGAAAACAACTCCTTTATGCCAATTACATTTCCAGTAATTAGAAGTTACTCAAAGTAGTTACAAGTACTAACATGCTTTTCCTTAATAAATTTTTCTACATGTATTTAGTTTAAGGTTGGAAGAGACAGGGGCAACATCAAAATCCCAATAACAAGGTTAAGTTAACCTTGAGGTTTTCAAAAAGCAGACTCCAAAATTAAACATGGTCAGCTCCAAACGAAAAAAAGTGAATTCTTCTGAAGTTTAAACTTTTCTCCTTTAATTAACAGAATAATAGTAAGTTAAAAGCTAAACTTGATGTATAACCCATTTGAAAATTCTTACCGTTGAGTCAATGATCCTGCCATGAACATGTTGACAGCAAAAAGAGATGAACCAAGTAATTCACTTCTGCTTGGCCACATAAGTTAAAAAGCTGACAAAGAGTTGCTCATATTAACTGTGAGTTCCCATGATGTAGTTTCACTGGTTTAGCAGGGTTCAGCAGCACTTCCTCCAACCACAGTCAACTCATCCCTGCACTGTACGCACATCAGAACACCTGATGCTGTTTCTAATAAAAATAATTGATATAATAATAATTAAAATAAGTATAATATTTAAGCTAATTAATGCACTTGTTGGTTTGTCATGCCGTTTGCGTCTTAATTTGGATGCATAGTTCTGGTTTCGATAAAGACGGCAATCAATAATGTAGCCTGCGAGCAGGCTCTCATGGGGGACTAGGGCTGGGGTTGAATGATAATTCAATCTCCCACACAGCCCCAGTCCCTCGGAGAGCCGTGCAAGCATAGTCACGCCTCCCCTCCCCCTCTATCTGCAACCTCGTTCCCAGGGCTTCTCCCTCATTTGGGGGCGGGGCAATAAAAAAACGCCCCTCCCCCAAATGAGGGAGAAGCCCTGGGAACGAGGTTGCAGATAGAGGGGGAGGGGAATCGTGACTATGCTTGCACGGCATTATTGATTGCCGTCTTTATCGAAACCAGAACTATGCATCCAAATTAAGACGCAAACAGCGTGACAAACAAACAAGCGCATTGCTTGAAATTACTTACTTGCCGTTTGTATGCTTCGACACACATCCTCAGAAGTGACTGTTAACTAATTGTTGCTAAATTCTCTCTCCAACAGCACTTCCTCCAACCACAGTCAACTCGTCCCTGCACTGTACACACATCGATATCGGAACGCCTTTTAACTGCAATAAATGATATATTTCATATTTAAGTTTTTATTTTAATTATTTATGTACATTTTGTATTTTTACTGGGTTGCCGTAGGGCAATCCCAGTCGGAAATTGGGTGGCATTTGTTTGGTATTCTTTTTTTTTCCGTGTGGGTAAAAGTCTTGCCTGTCACTCCCCTGCTAAGTGGTATCTTTGTGCATAGAGCCTTCTGCTCGTATTTTCTTAGGATCGAGAGGGTAGTTGAAATGCGTAGATTTCTCTGGTGGACACAGTAGAATGATAAACTTAACCGGCAATGGCGTCGAAAGTCATGCAACGCGAATGGCGTTTTAATGGATCTTTGAACAAAATATACCCTTATGAAGTTCAATAATGGCAAGTCAATTGAATACTGAACAAGACAGGTGGTGGAATCTTACAAGCGACGAGTAATGGACTTTGACAACAATCTGTCGCGCGTCGAACCGAAATCAAAGTGAGGTGCATTTCTAATTTTAGCAAGTGTGCTGTTATGTAGAACACTGAAACCAAATGGAAAATTATCTGGTAACTTATGGGTTCAAAGACAGAACAAATCGAACACCTTAAGTGGATCTGTGATCAACTTTGCACAGTCTTCAGTAAAAACATAATTGGAAATGTGACAGTCAAGAATTATTTGAAAGAAAGCTTGTCGTCTATTTTGTGCTTCATTATTCAAGGAAAAGGTTCTTCATGGAAACGGTTTGATCCTGAACTTTTAATTTGGTGTAATATTGCACATATTTGACACAACTGAGTTTTTTTTTCTTCATGCATGCAATGAAATAGAAAGGGGTTTTTGCCTCTAATAGCAAATATGTTGTTTGTTTCAAAAAATTGTTCGCTGGAAAAGGTGGCTTTTATGAATTCATCATGTTTTATAATATGCGAGCTTAACTGGATAGCTTTTATGGCAATAGTAAAGCATTTTCGTGTCAAAATGAGGTTAGTGTCTTTCTGTTGTGCTAACTTAATTAAATATAAATATACATTCTGCCTCGTGAGTTTGTTATTCTCGTTAACCAGCAATGGCCTCGAAAGTCATTGCAATGCAAATGGCATTTTAGTGCATCTTTTATGTTGCTTGTTTCAATAAAATGTTTCGCTGGAAAAGGATTCTGTGATATTTTCTGCCTTTGTGAATTATAATATCGTAATGTGTATTGAATTTTCGAGCTCAAGGTTGAAATGTGATACGGGAGGACATTTTTAGTATTGCTCTGTCAGCAGGAAAGGTTCACGAAAATAAGCAGTTCTGTTGCAAGCGTGCTTGAGTTTCAACAAACTGAGCCGCAAAATCAGCAAAAAATTGTGACGCCGATGAATAATAAAGTAGCGGCTATTTCCAAAATGACGGAATTACCTGGTGATAAAATAATAACCTCGTCTTGGAGAGTAAATTTTTGACTTAGCAGAAACAATGGTCAACCTAAAGGTTTGGGCGATTGTGATCTTTGTTTTGACTTCGCTCATTTATTGTCAAACTTTATAACACTTGACAGAAAAAGAAACTTACGAAAACCGGGTATCTTGCCATCATTTGACGCAGACGCTTCACTGTTTGGCGAGTAAACATGCCGTGGTAACTTAATCATGGCGCCCACTGAATTCCGGCCATGTGACTTTCGATTTTGCGATTTATTTCTGCAGCCAAAGTTGAACGTAGCAAAAATCAATTATCAACATGTCAGCCCAAAAGCCAATGTTTCTCACTTCCCATTTATTTTCTTCAATCTTTCTGGGTTCAATACTTTGCTAGTAACCACATGTCTTCTCAGGCTATTTACCCAAGACTTCTACCATGGCACTACAATGATAGACAATACCAAAACAATATCGTGTACTGTTAGAGCTACATATTACGCAAGGATAACTTGAATCTCCTGGAAGACAACACACAGCTCAGTTGACATTCTATATGGAATAAATCGCTGTGTTACTTCACTACCACGCGTAAGCAATGCCTGTCTATTTTTTCCAAAGAGGACAGGAATTTCTTCTTTTTGACAAATGATAGGCCGGTAGCCAGCTTTTTACGTCAGAAAAGGATCTTTTTAGTCGTACGAACATGTGAGGACATGCGAGCCAAAGGGCCTCTGCTGGTATGACTTCTGGGTGACCCCTTAATTAAATGGTCTTAATGACCCCCCAACTTGAAAAAAAGTTGCCTGGGACGGTGCACGAACCACAAGCAACCCAGTGTACTTTCACGGAGGGTCTAGTTTAATCTAAAAAAAATTGTCTGCGCCCGAAACTAACCTAATACTATGTTTCTAATAATAATAATAATAATTAAAATAATTATACTTATTATAATAATTTGAATTATAATTATACTAATTATGTTAATTATAATAATTATAATAAAGTTTTTAAGGGGGGCAGCCTCGTTCCCAGGGCTTCTCCCACAGAAGGGGGCGGGGCGGTAAAAAAAGCCTTGCCCCCAAATGAGGGAGAAGCCCGGGGAACGAGGTTGCAGATAGAGGGGGAGGGGAATCGTGACTTTGCTTGCACGGCATTATTGATTGCCGTCTTTATCGAAACCAGAACTATGCATCAAACGGCGTGACAAAAACATGCAAGCGCATTGTTTGAAATTACTTACTTGGCGTTCGTATCCTTTGACATACATCCTCAGAAGTGACTGTTAACTAATTGTTAATTCATTAATCAATTATTGTTAATAAGTAGTTACTTAATAGGTTACATATTAAAAAGTTTGAATTCGTAGTAAACGGTCACTTCTGAGGATGTATGTCGAAGCATAGGAAACGTCATGTAAATAATTTCAAACAGTGCGCTTGTTTATACTTTAATGTTTGTCACCGCTGCTTTTTTTATTATTCTTTGTCTTGCGCGAAATTAATACAAATACTCCTCTCAAAATGGATAGGTTACCTTAGTTGTTGTTGTCGGATATGGATAGTTCTCGCTGTTCATTTCACTCCGAGGGGTGTTTCGCCTTTAACTGTAACTACTCGGCTTAGTTTGCGGCAAAGAAAGCTTTCATATCTCGGGAGATCTTCGACAAGGAAATAGTCTCCTTTTCTACGATTAACGCGTGGATTTTACGCACTTCTCTTTTATCTCCTCAACAATATTTACGTTCTGTAGGAAATGTCCTCGGCAGTTGGTTCCCCTTCCCCATCTGCGTCCACGACCTCTTGTACTTGTTGTTTGCATCTTTGGCCGCTCTGCGCCTTTTACTCGATGTTGCATTGAGACTAACTTCTCTGACAGCTACGAGCTGGGGTATCGTAATTTCGCTGTTCGTGTTTTCCTCGTACTTCATCTTTTTGTCTTGTTGGTCTTAATTCTTCCTCATTGTCGTCTTGTGATGTTTCCTTTCTTTGTATTAAGGGTGATCCCATGACCAGTCGTTTGTCCAAATGCGCTTGCAGAGATCGTCTCTTTTTAGTGGGTTTACTTGCAGGAGTTTTGCCCGACCACGAACCCTGCAAGTAGTTATCGACGGTTTCGTGAGAAAGTTTAAGGAAAATCTTACAACAACATCTTCTACTACTAAGGAATCACCTTAAGTGTTATTAACGACACAACTGAATTATTTAAGACGGCTGCGCCCACTAAAGTTGTAAGTGATTCTAATAATTCGTTTTCCCTGATGCAAACACACTCATTAAAACAGTTTTTCCCATGGCTTAAATTAATTTAGAGTCAATCCTGCCCATGAACGCGTTTACTGCAACAAGAGATGAACCAAGTACTTCACTGCTGCCTTGATGCTGCCAGTTCTGCTCGTAAGCCGCACAAGTCAAAAAGCTCGTAGAGAGTTGCTCATGTAAAATTTTGAAGCTATGACCTTGCGGCACTTGGTTAAGCAATGACAATAGGTGACGTTAAACGATATCTCCTCTACACTGAGTCGAAAGACTATGATCCAGATGGGGAAAAAGGCTTTTCCCTCTTCCTTATGATTTTTTCTACCTGTTCTTATTTCAGATTGGGAAGCGACAAGGCGGTATCAAATTCCAATAATAAGGTTACGTTAACCTTAACGTACCCAGGATGTTCTCTCTAAAACTTCCCAAACTTGGGCGCTCCAAACCATAGTGCATGAATACATCAGAAGTTTTAACTTGTTCTTTTTGATAAGGCTAATACGCGAGTTACCTTCTAGAGGTCAAACGCGAAACTCAAGTTAAGTAACTGTGAGTTCCACAATTTAGCTTCACTGGTTTAGCAGCTTTTAAAAAGGAACAGGAGACCAGAAGTTTGGAACCAAGACACCCGTGAACAGGTAATCATGTGAGAGATGAGAGAGAGAGAGAGACCCCCAACGGAACACAACTTTAGGGATGTCCACTTCCTTAACATAGTGGAAAATGGATTATTACTGGCACGCATGACAATCACTCCAGCATGAAAAATGAATTATACTACGCCACGGACGATAGTTGTTTCCTTACACTCTTTCACAAATGATCCACCCAAAAATTCAATCCTCTTTCGAGATTGACGATAAAATAATCTTAAGTACACAGTCAAAATACATAACTGGATAGGAAAACAACTCCTTTCTGCCAGGACATTGTCCAGTAATTAAGAAGTTACTCAAAGTAGTTACAAGTACTAACATGCTTTTCCTTAATATTTTCTACATGTATTTATTTAAGGTTGGAAGAGACAGAGGGCAACATCAAAAATCCCAATAACAAGGTTAAGTTAACCTTGAGTTTTTCCAAAAGCAGACTCCAAAAGTAAACATGGTCAGCTCCAAACGAAAAAAAAGTGTGAAGTCTTCTGAAGTTTTAACTTTTCTCCTTTAATTAACAGACACTAGTAACTTAAAACTAAACTTGACGTACAACCCATTTGCAATTTCTTACCGTTGAGTCAATGACCTGCCATGAACATGTTGACAGCAAAAAGAGCATGAACCAAGTAATTCACCTTCTGCTTGCCAGCACAAGTTAAAAGCTGACAAAGAGTTGCTCCATATTAACTGTGAGTTCCCATGATGTAGTTTCAACTGGTTTAGCAGGGTTCAGTCAGTCACTTCCCCTCCCAACCACAGTCAACGTCGTCCCTGCACTGTGTACGCCACATCTGTAACAACCTGATGCTGTTTTTCTAATTAAAAATAATTGATATAATAATATTAAAATAAAGTATAATATTTTAAGCTAATTAACTGCACGTTGTTGGTTTGTTCCACGCCGGGTTTGCGTCTTAACTTGGATGCATAGAGCTATTCTGGTTTCCCGATAAGGACGGCAATCAATAATTAGCCTGCGAGCAGGCTCTCATGGGGGACTATGGCTGGGGTTTGAATGATAATTCACTTCCTCCCACACAGCCGCCAGTCCCTCGGAGAGCCGTGCAAGGCATATCACTTGAATTGTATACAGTACGCCTTCCCTCCCCCCCTATCGTCAACCTCTAGTTCCCAGGGCTTCTCCTCTTCATTTGGTGGGGCGGGGCAATAAAAAAAACGCCCCTCCCCCAAATGAGGGAGAAGCCCTGGGACCGGGTTGCAGATAGAGGGGGAGGGGAATCGTGACTATGCTTGCACGGCATTATTGATTGCCGTCTTTATCGAAACCAGAACTATGCATCCAAATTAAGTACGCAAACAGCGTGACAAACAAACAAGCGCATTGCTTGAAATTACTTACTTGCCGTTTGTATGCTTCGACACACATCCTCAGAAGTGACTGTTAACTAATTGTGGCTAAATTCTCTCTCCAACAGCACTTCCTCCAACCACAGTCAACTCAACTCGTCCCTGCACTGTACACACATCGATATCGGAACGCCTTTTAACTGCAATAAATGATATATTTCATATTTAAGTTTTTATTTTAATTATTTATGTACATTTTGTATTTTTACTGGGTTGCCGTAGGGCAATCCCAGTCGGAAATTGTGTGGCATTTGTCTGGTATTCTTTTTTTTGTCCGTTTCGGTAAAAGTCTTGCCTGCCCTCCCCAGCTAAGTGGTATCTTTGTGCATAGAGCCTTCTGCTCGTATTTTCTTAGGATCGAGAGGGTAGGTGAAATGCGTAGATTTCTCTGGTGGACACAGTAGAATGATAAACTTAACCGGCACAGGCGTCGAAAGTCATGCAACGCATTTGGGCATAATTTTTTCTGTTACTCATCACCTTAGTGCTGTAAAAATGTTAAAAAATTTACGTCAAAAAAGTTACAGGAAAGCCATCACTCATGGACACAAAATTGTCTCCTTGAGATCACACACCCGGAGAATATTAGTCAGTGCCTTTTCAAGACGTGTGCCTGTGCACACAAAACAAACGTTAAATTATTCCTTTTGAGCAATACAATTCATCTGTTTTGTTATTTAAAGAAAGACGTCAAAGCTGTGCTTCCTGTTCTGCAAAACGTAGCCTGAACCGACAGAACAAACTTGTCCTTGATACATGAAGTCGAAATGATTAAATGAGTAACTTGAGGAAGTTATATCTGGCGAACAGCTCGGTGACCTATTTTATTTAATTGCACATGTCGAGTCACCATAATGTAGGGAATAATCGAGAAACGTTTAAGGAAAATCTTACAACACATCTTCTACTACTAAGGAATCACCTAAGTGTTATTAACGACACAACTGAATTATTTAAGACCGCTGCGCCCAGTAAAGTTGTAAGTGATTCTAATAATTGGTTTTCCTGATGCAAACACTCATTAAAACAGTTTTTCCCATGGCTTAAATTAATTTCGAGTCAATCCTGCCATGAACGCGTGTACTGCAACAAGAGATGAACCAAGTACTTCACTGCTGCCTTGAGGCTGCCAGTTCTGCTCGTCCGCACAAGTCAAAAAGCTTGTAGAGAGTTGCTCATGAAAATTTTAAAGTCCTATGACCTTGCGTCACTGGTTAAGCAATGACAATAGGTGACGTTACGATATCTCCTCTACACTGAGTCGAAAATACTATATCCATATGGGGAAAAAAAGGCTTTTCCCTCTTCCTTATGATTTTTCTACATGTTCTTATTTCAGAGTGGGAAGAGACAAGGCGGTATCAAAATTCCAATAATAAGGTTAAGTTAACCTTAACGTACCCAGGAAGTGTTCTCTAAAACTTCCAAACATTGGTCAGCTCCAAACAATAAGGACATGAATACATCAGAAGTTTCAACTTGTTCTTTTTATAAGGCTAATACGCGAGTTACCTTCTCGAGGTCAAAAACCGAAACTCAAGGTTAATTAACTGTGAGTTCCCACAATGTAGCTTCACTGGTTTAGCAGGCTTTAAAAGGAACAGGAGACAAGAAGTTTGGAACAAGACACCAGTGAAAGTAATCATGTGGAGAGAGAGAGAGAGAGAGAGACCCCCAACGGAACACAACTTTAGGGATGTCACTTCCTTAACATAGTGGAAAATGGATTATTACTGGCACGCATGACAAAGCACTTCAAGCAGTGAAAAATGAATTATACTACGCCACGGACGATATTTTCCTTACACTCTTTCACAAATTATCCACCCAAAAAATTCAATCCTCTTTCGAGATTGACGATAAAATAATCTTAAGTACACAGTCGAAATACCATAACTGGATAGGGAAAACAACTCCTTTATGCCAATTACATTTCCAGTAATTAGAAGTTACTCAAAGTAGTTACAAGTACTAACATGCTTTTCCTTAATAAATTTTTCTACATGTATTTAGTTTAAGGTTGGAAGAGACAGGGGCAACATCAAAATCCCAATAACAAGGTTAAGTTAACCTTGAGGTTTTCAAAAAGCAGACTCCAAAATTAAACATGGTCAGCTCCAAACGAAAAAAAGTGAATTCTTCTGAAGTTTAAACTTTTCTCCTTTAATTAACAGAACAATAGTAAGTTAAAAGCTAAACTTGACGTATAACCCATTTGAAATTTCTTACCGTTGAGTCAATGATCCTGCCATGAACATGTTGACAGCAAAAAGAGATGAACCAAGTAATTCACTTCTGCTTGGCCGCACAAGTTAAAAGCTGACAAAGAGTTGCTCATATTAACTGTGAGTTCCCATGATGTAGTTTCACTGGTTTAGCAGGGTTCAGCAGCACTTCCTCCAACCACAGTCAACTCGTCCCTGCACTGTACGCACATCGGAACACCTGATGCTGTTTCTAATAAAAATAATTGATATAATAATAATTAAAATAAGTATAATATTTAAGCTAATTAATGCACTTGTTGGTTTGTCATGCCGTTTGCGTCTTAATTTGGATGCATAGTTCTGGTTTCGATAAAGACGGCAATCAATAATGTAGCCTGCGAGCAGGCTCTCATGGGGGACTAGGGCTGGGGTTGAATGATAATTCAATCTCCCACACAGCCCCAGTCCCTCGGAGAGCCGTGCAAGCATAGTCACGCCTCCCCTCCCCCTCTATCTGCAACCTCGTTCCCAGGGCTTCTCCCTCATTTGGGGGCGGGGCAATAAAAAAACGCCCCTCCCCCAAATGAGGGAGAAGCCCTGGGAACGAGGTTGCAGATAGAGGGGGAGGGGAATCGTGACTATGCTTGCACGGCATTATTGATTGCCGTCTTTATCGAAACCAGAACTATGCATCCAAATTAAGACGCAAACAGCGTGACAAACAAACAAGCGCATTGCTTGAAATTACTTACTTGGCGTTTGTATGCTTCGACACACATCCTCAGAAGTGACTGTTAACTAATTGTTGCTAAATTCTCTCTCCAACAGCACTTCCTCCAACCACAGTCAACTCGTCCCTGCACTGTACACACATCGATATCGGAACGCCTTTTAACTGCAATAAATGATATATTTCATATTTAAGTTTTTATTTTAATTATTTATGTACATTTTGTATTTTTACTGGGTTGCCGTAGGGCAATCCCAGTCGGAAATTGGGTGGCATTTGTTTGGTATTCTTTTTTTTTTCGTGTCGGTAAAAGTCTTGCCTGTCACTCCCCAGCTAAGTGGTATCTTTGTGCATAGAGCCTTCTGCTCGTATTTTCTTAGGATCGAGAGGGTAGTTGAAATGCGTAGATTTCTCTGGTGGACACAGTAGAATGATAAACTTAACCAGCAATGGCGTCGAAAGTCATGCAACGCGAATGGCGTTTTAATGGATCTTTGAACAAAATATACCCTTATGAAGTTCAATAATGGCAAGTCAATTGAATACTGAACAAGACAGGCGGTGGAATCTTACAAGCTACGAGTAATGGACTTTGACAACAATCTGTCGCGCGTCGAACCGAAATCAAAGTGAGGTGCATTTCTAATTTTAGCAAGTGTGCTGTTATGTAGAACACTGAAACCAAATGGAAAATTATCTGGTAACTTATGGGTTCAAAGACAGAACAAATCGAACACCTTAAGTGGATCTGTGATCAACTTTGCACAGTCTTCAGTAAAAACATAATTGGAAATGTGACAGTCAAGAATTATTTGAAAGAAAGCTTGTCGTCTATTTTGTGCTTCATTATTCAAGGAAAAGGTTCTTCATGGAAACGGTTTGATCCTGAACTTTTAATTTGGTGTAATATTGCACATATTTGACACAATTGAGTTTTTTTCTCTTCATGCATGCAATGAAATAGAAAGGGGTTTTTGCCTCTAATAGCAAATATGTTGTTTGTTTCAAAAAATTGTTCGCTGGAAAAGGTGGCTTTTATGAATTCATCATGTTTTATAATATGCGAGCTTAACTGGATAGCTTTTATGGCAATAGTAAAGCATTTTCGTGTCAAAATGAGGTTAGTGTCTTTCTGTTGTGCTAACTTAATTAAATATAAATATTCATTCTGCCTCATGAGTTTGTTATTCTCGTTAACCAGCAATGGCCTCGAAAGTCATTGCAATGCAAATGGCATTTTAGTGCATCTTTTATGTTGCTTGTTTCAATAAAATGTTTCGCTGGAAAAGAATTCTGTGATATTTTCTGCCTTTGTGAATTATAATATCGTAATGTGTATTGAATTTTCGAGCTCAAGGTTGAAATGTGATACGGGAGGACATTTTTAGTATTGCTCTGTCAGCAGGAAAGGTTCACGAAAATAAGCAGGTCTGTTTCAAGCGTGCTTGAGTTTCAACAAACTGAGCCCCAAAATCAGCAAAAAATTGTGACGCCGATGAATAATAAAGTAGCGGCTATTTCCAAAATGACGGAATTACCTGGTGATAAATAACCTCGTCTTGGAGAGTAAATTTTTGACTTAGCAGAAACAATGGTCAACCTAAAGGTTTGGGCGATTGTGATCTTTGTTTTGACTTCGCTCATTTATTGTCAAACTTTATAACACTTGACAGAAAAAGAAACTTATGAAAACCGGGTATCTTGCCATCATTTGACGCGGACGCTTCACTGTTTGGCGAGTAAACATGCCGTGGTAACTTAATCATGGCGCCCGCTGAATTCCGGCCATGTGACTTTCGAATTTGCGATTTATTTCTGCAGCCAAAATTGAACGTAGCAAAAATCAATTATCAACATGTCAGCCCAAAAGCCAATGTTTCTCACTTCCCATTTATTTTCTTCAATCTTTCTGGGTTCAATACTTTGCTAGTAACCACATGTCTTCTCAGGCTATTTACCCAAGACTTCTACCATGGCACTACAATGATAGACAATACCAAAACAATATCGTGTACTGTTAGAGCTACATATTACGCAAGGATAACTTGAATCTCCTGGAAGACAACACACAGCTCAGTTGACATTCTATATGGAATAAATCGCTGTGTTACTTCACTACCACGCGTAAGCAATGCCTGTCTATTTTTTCCAAAGAGGACAGGAATTTCTTCTTTTTGACAAATGATAGGTCGGTAGCCAGCTTTTTACGTCAGAAAAGGATCTTTTTAGTCGTACGAACATGTGAGGACATGCGAGCCAAAGGGCCTCTGCTGGTATGACTTCTGGGTGACCCCTTAATTAAATGGTCTTAATGACCCCCCAACTTGAAAAAAAGTTGGCTGGGACAGTGCACGAACTACAAGCAACCCAGTGTACTATCACGGAGGGTCTAGTTTAATCTAAAAAAAATTGTCTGCACCCGAAACTAACCTAATACTATGTTTCTAATAATAATAATAATAATAATTAAAATAATTATACTTATTATAACAATTTAAATTATAATTATACTAATTATGTTAATTATAATAATTATAATAAAATTTTTAAGGGGGGCAGCCTCGTTTCCAGGGCTTCTCCCTCAGAAGGGGGCGGGGCGGTAAAAAAAGCCCCGCCCCCAAATGAGGGAGAAGTCCTGGGAACGAGGTTGCAGATAGAGGGG
>NC_090893.1:7081987-7096987 GCF_036669925.1 Montipora capricornis | reverse complement strand
TTGGATGCCTTTGCAAATTTTTTCCTTAGTTCAAACAGTGATAACCTTTTAAGAATGTGATGATCACTAATAATTAGTAATTTCCAAGTTCAGATAAGCATTTAAACCTTGTATAAAAAGTAACATCAGCCATAAAGCGTCGTTGTTGAAGAGATCTCAAATTAGCGAGTTTTATAATCACTGTCAGCTTTCAGGATCATTCTTGAGGTCCTCCTCTGTATACGTTCTTATATTGAAGACTACTCCAAAGAAAATAAAGAAAAACAAGAAATTAAACACTGCTTATGCAAATTAGCTCTCACGAAACCGTCGTTAACTACTTGCAGGGTTCGTGGTCGGGCAAAACTCCTGCAAGTAAACCCACTAAAAAGAGACGATCTCTGCAAGCGCATTTGGACAAACGACTGGTCATGGGATCACGCTTAATACGAAGAAAGGAAACATCACAAGACGACAATGAGGAAGAATTAAGACCAACAAGACAAAAAGATGAAGTACGAGGAAAACACGAACAGCGAAATTACGATACCCCAGCTCGTAGCTGTCAGAGAAGTTAGTCTCAATGCAACATCGAGTAAAAGGCGCAGAGCGGCCAAAGATGCAAACAACAAGTACAAGAGGTCGTGGACGCAGATGGGGAAGGGGAACCAACTGCCGAGGACATTTCCTACAGAACGTAAATATTGTTGAGGAGATAAAAGAGAAGTGCGTAAAATCCACGCGTTAATCGTAGAAAAGGAGACTATTTCCTTTTCGAAGATCTCCCGAGATATGAAAGCTTTCTTTGCCGCAAACTAAGCCGAGTAGTTACAGTTAAAGGCGAAACACCCCTCGGAGTGAAATGAACAGCGAGAACTATCCATATCCGACAACAACAACTAAGGTAACCTATCCATTTTGAGAGGAGTATTTCTATTAATTTCGCGCAAGACAAAGAATAATAAAGAAAAGCAGTGGTGACAAACATTAAAGTATAAACAAGCGCACTGTTTGAAATTATTTACATGACGTTTCCTATGCTTCGACATACATCCTCAGAAGTGACCGTTTACTACGAATTCAAACTTTTTAATATGTAACCTATTAAGTAACTACTTATTAACAATAATTGATTAATGAATTAACAATTAGTTAACAGTCACTTCTGAGGATGTATGTCGAAGGATACGAACGCCAAGTAAGTAATTTCAAACAATGCGCTTGCATGTTTTTGTCACGCCGTTTGATGCATAGTTCTGGTTTCGATAAAGACGGCAATCAATAATGCCGTGCAAGCAAAGTCACGATTCCCCTCCCCCTCTATCTGCAACCTCGTTCCCAGGGCTTCTCCCTCATTTGGGGGTGGGGCTTTTTTTACTGCCCCGCCCCCTTCTGAGGGAGAAGCCTTGGAAACGAGGCTGCCCCCCTTAAAAATTTTATTATAATTATTATAATTAACATAATTAGTATAATTATAATTCAAATTATTATAATAAGTATAATTATTTTAATTATTATTATTATTATTATTAGAAACATAGTATTAGGTTAGTTTCGGGTGCAGACAATTTTTTTTAGATTAAACTAGACCCTCCGTGATAGTACACTGGGTTGCTTGTAGTTCGTGCACTGTCCCAGCCAACTTTTTTTCAAGTTGGGGGGTCATTAAGACCATTTAATTAAGGGATCACCCAGAAGTCATACCAGCAGAGGCCCTTTGGCTCGCATGTCCTCACATGTTCGTACGACTAAAAAGATCCTTTTCTGACGTAAAAAGCTGGCTACCGGCCTATCATTTGTCAAAAAGAAGAAATTCCTGTCCTCTTTGGAAAAAACAGACAGGCATTGCTTACGCGTGGTAGTGAAGTAACACAGCGATTTATTCCATATAGAATGTCAACTGAGCTGTGTGTTGTCTTCCAGGAGATTCAAGTTATCCTTGCGTAATATGTAGCTCTTACAGTACAGGATATTGTTTTGGTATTGTCTATCATTGTAGTGCCATGGTAGAAGTCTTGGGTAAATAGCCTGAGAAGACATGTGGTTACTAGCAAAGTATTGAACCCAGAAAGATTGAAGAAAATAAATGGGAAGTGAGAAACATTGGCTTTTGGGCTGACATGTTGATAATTGATTTTTGCTACGTTCAATTTTGGCTGCAGAAATAAATCGCAAAATCGAAAGTCACATAGCCGGAATTCAGCGGGCGCCATGATTAAGTTACCACGGCATGTTTACTCGCCAAACAGTGAAGCATCCGCGTCAAATGATGGCAAGATACCCGGTTTTCATAAGTTTCTTTTTCTGTCAAGTGTTATAAAGTTTGACAATAAATGAGCGAAGTCAAAACAAAGATCACAATCGCCCAAACCTTTAGGTTGACCATTGTTTCTGCTAAGTCAAAAATTTACTCTCCAAGACGAGGTTATTTATCACCAGGTAATTCCGTCATTTTGGAAATAGCCGCTACTTTATTATTCATCGGCGTCACAATTTTTTGCTGATTTTGCGGCTCAGTTTGTTGAAACTCAAGCACGCTTGCAACAGACCTGCTTATTTTCGTGAACCTTTCCTGCTGACAGAGCAATACTAAAAATGTCCTCCCGTATCACATTTCAACCTTGAGCTCGAAAATTCAATACACATTACGATATTATAATTCACAAAGGCAGAAAATATCACAGAATCCTTTTCCAGCGAAACATTTTATTGAAACAAGCAACATAAAAGATGCACTAAAATGCCATTTGCATTGCAATGACTTTCGAGGCCATTGCTGGTTAACGAGAATAACAAACTCACGAGGCAGAATGTATATTTATATTTAATTAAGTTAGCACAACAGAAAGACACTAACCTCATTTTGACACGAAAATGCTTTACTATTGCCATAAAAGCTATCCAGTTAAGCTCGCATATTATAAAACATGATGAATTCATAAAAGCCACCTTTTCCAGGGAACAATTATTTGAAAGAAACAACATATTTGCTATTAGAGGCAAAAACCCCTTTCTATTTTATTGCGTGCATGAAGAGAAAAAAACTCAGTTGTGTCAAATATGTGCAATATTACACCAAATTAAAAGTTCAGGATCAAACCGTTTCCATGAAGAACCTTTTCCTTGAATAATGAAGCACAAAATAGACGACAAGCTTTCTTTCAAATAATTCTTGACTGTCACATTTCCAATTATGTTTTTAGTGAAGACTGTGCAGAGTTGATCACAGATCCACTTGAGGTGTTCGATTTGTTCTGTCTTTGAACCCATAAGTTACCAGATAATTTTCCATTTGGTTTCAGTGTTCTACATAACAGCACACTTGGTAAAATTAGAAATGCACCTCACTTTGATTTCGGTTCGACGGGCGACAGATTGTTGTCGAAGTCCATTACTCGTCGCTTGTAAGATTCCACCGCCTGTCTTGTTCAGTATTCAATTGACTTGCCATTATTGAACTTCATAAGGGTATATTTTGTTCAAAGATCCATTAAAACGCCATTCGCGTTGCATGACTTTCGACGCCATTGCTGGTTAAGTTTATCATTCTACTGTGTCCACCAGAGAAATCTACGCATTTCAACTACCCTCTCGATCCTAAGAAAATACGAGCAGAAGGCTCTATGCACAAAGATACCACTTAGCAGGGGAGTGACAGGCAAGACTTTTACCGACATGGAAAAAAAAAGAATACCAAACAAATGCCACCGAATTTCCGACTGGGATTGCCCTACGGCAACCCAGTAAAAATACAAAATGTACATAAATAATTAAAATAAAAACTTAAATATGAAATATATCATTTATTGCAGTTAAAAGGCGTTCCGATATCGATGTGTGTACAGTGCAGGGACGAGTTGACTGTGGTTGGAGGAAGTGCTGTTGGAGAGAGAATTTAGCAACAATTAGTTAACAGTCACTTCTGAGGATGTGTGTCGAAGCATACAAACGGCAAGTAAGTAATTTCAAGCAATGCGCTTGTTTGTTTGTCACGCTGTTTGCGTCTTAATTTGGATGCATAGTTCTGGTTTCGATAAAGACGGCAATCAATAATGCCGTGCAAGCATAGTCACGATTCCCCTCCCCCTCTATCTGCAACCTCGTTCCCAGGGCTTCTCCCTCATTTGGGGGAGGGGCGTTTTTTTATTGCCCCGCCCCCAAATGAGGGAGAAGCCCTGGGAACGAGGTTGCAGATAGAGGGGGAGGGGAGGCGTGACTATGCTTGCACGGCTCTCCGAGGGACTGGGGCTGTGTGGGAGATTGAATTATCATTCAACCCCAGCCCTAGTCCCCCATGAGAGCCTGCTCGCAGGCTACATTATTGATTGCCGTCTTTATCGAAACCAGAACTATGCATCCAAATTAAGACGCAAACGGCATGACAAACCAACAAGTGCATTAATTAGCTTAAATATTATACTTATTTTAATTATTATTATATCAATTATTTTTATTAGAAACAGCATCAGGTGTTCCGATGTGCGTACAGTGCAGGGACGAGTTGACTGTGGTTGGAGGAAGTGCTGCTGAACCCTGCTAAACCAGTGAAACTACATCATGGGAACTCACAGTTAATATGAGCAACTCTTTGTCAGCTTTTTAACTTGTGCGGCCAAGCAGAAGTGAATTACTTGGTTCATCTCTTTTTGCTGTCAACATGTTCATGGCAGGATCATTGACTCAACGGTAAGAAATTTCAAATGGGTTATACGTCAAGTTTAGCTTTTAACTTACTATTGTTCTGTTAATTAAAGGAGAAAAGTTTAAACTTCAGAAGAATTCACTTTTTTTCGTTTGGAGCTGACCATGTTTAATTTTGGAGTCTGCTTTTTGAAAACCTCAAGGTTAACTTAACCTTGTTATTGGGATTTTGATGTTGCCCCTGTCTCTTCCAACCTTAAACTAAATACATGTAGAAAAATTTATTAAGGAAAAGCATGTTAGTACTTGTAATTACTTTGAGTAACTTCTAATTACTGGAAATGTAATTGGCATAAAGGAGTTGTTTTCCCTATCCAGTTATGGTATTTTGACTGTGTACTTAAGATTATTTTATCGTCAATCTCGAAAGAGGATTGAATTTTTTGGGTGGATAATTTGTGAAAGAGTGTAAGGAAAATATCGTCCGTGGCGTAGTATAATTCATTTTTCACTGCTTGAAGTGCTTTGTCATGCGTGCCAGTAATAATCCATTTTCCGTTATGTTAAGGAAGTGACATCCCTAAAGTTGTGTTCCGTTGGGGGTCTCTCTCTCTCTCTCTCTCTCTCCACATGATTACTTTCACTGGTGTCTTGTTCCAAACTTCTTGTCTCCTGTTACTTTTTAAAGCCTGCTAAACCAGTGAAGCTACATTGTGGGAACTCACAGTTAATTAACCTTGAGTTTCGGTTTTGACCTAGAGAAGGTAACTCGCGTATTAGCCTTATAAAAAGAACAAGTTGAAACTTCTGATGTATTCATGTCCTTATTGTTTGGAGCTGACCAATGTTTGGAAGTTTTAGAGAACACTTCCTGGGTACGTTAAGGTTAACTTAACCTTATTATTGGAATTTTGATACCGCCTTGTCTCTTCCCACTCTGAAATAAGAACATGTAGAAAAATCATAAGGAAGAGGGAAAAGCCTTTTTTTCCCCATCTGGATATAGTATTTTCGACTCAGTGTAGAGGAGATATCGTTAACGTCACCTATTGTCATTGCTTAACCAGTGACGCAAGGTCATAGGACTTCAAAATTTACATGAGCAACTCTCTACGAGCTTTTTGACTTGTGCGGACGAGCAGAACTGGCAGCATCAAGGCAGCAGTGAAGTACTTGGTTCATCTCTTGTTGCAGTAAACGCGTTCATGGCAGGATTGACTCGAAATTAATTTAAGCCATGGGAAAAACTGTTTTAATGAGTGTTTGCATCAGGAAAACGAATTATTAGAATCACTTACAACTTTACTGGGCACAGCGGTCTTAAATAATTCAGTTGTGTCGTTAATAACACTTAAGGTGATTCCTTAGTAGTAGAAGATGTTGTTGTAAGATTTTCCTTAAACTTTTCTCGATTATTCCCTACATTATGGTGACTCGAAATGTGCAATTAAATAAATAGGTCACCGAGCTTGTTCGCAAGATATAACTTCCTCAAGTTACTCATTTAATCATTTCGACTTCATCTATCAAGGACAAGTTTGTTCTGTCGGTTCAGGCTACGTTTTGCAGAACAGGAAGCACAGCTTTGACGTAGTTCTTTAAATAACAAAACAGATGAATTGTATTGCTCAAAAGGAATAATTTAACGTTTGTTTTGTGTGCACAGGCACACGTCTTGAAAAGGCACTGACTAATATTCTCCGGGTGTGTGATCTCAAGGAGACAATTTTGTGTCCATGAGTGATGGCTTTCCTGTAACTTTTTTGACGTAAATTTTTTAACATTTTTACAGCACTAAGGTGATGAGTAACAGAATAAAATTATGCCAAAATGCGTTGCATGACTTTCGACGCCATTGCCGGTTAAGTTTATCATTCTACTGTGTCCACCAGAGAAATCTACGCATTTCAGCTACCCTCTCGATCCTAAGAAAATACGAGCAGAAGGCTCTATGCACAAAGATACCACTTAGCTGGGGAGTGACAGGCAAGACTTTTACCGACACGGAAAAAAAAAGAATACCAAACAAATGCCACCCAATTTCCGACTGGGATTGCCCTACGGCAACCCAGTAAAAATACAAAATGTACATAAATAATTAAAATAAAAACTTAAATATGAAATATATCATTTATTGCAGTTAAAAGGCGTTCCGATATCGATGTGTGTACAGTGCAGGGACGAGTTGACTGTGGTTGGAGGAAGTGCTGTTGGAGAGAGAATTTAGCAACAATTAGTTAACAGTCACTTCTGAGGATGTGTGTCGAAGCATACAAACGGCAAGTAAGTAATTTCAAGCAATGCGCTTGTTTGTTTGTCACGCTGTTTGCGTCTTAATTTGGATGCATAGTTCTGGTTTCGATAAAGACGGCAATCAATAATGCCGTGCAAGCATAGTCACGATTCCCCTCCCCCTCTATCTGCAACCTCGTTCCCAGGGCTTCTCCCTCATTTGGGGGAGGGGCGTTTTTTTATTGCCCCGCCCCCAAATGAGGGAGAAGCCCTGGGAACGAGGTTGCAGATAGAGGGGGAGGGAAGGCGTGACTATGCTTGCACGGCTCTCCGAGGGACTGGGGCTGTGTGGGAGATTGAATTATCATTCAACCCCAGCCCTAGTCCCCCATGAGAGCCTGCTCGCAGGCTACATTATTGATTGCCGTCTTTATCGAAACCAGAACTATGCATCCAAGTTAAGACGCAAACGGCGTGACAAACCAACAAGTGCATTAATTAGCTTAAATATTATACTTATTTTAATTATTATTATATCAATTATTTTTATTAGAAACAGCATCAGGTGTTCCGATGTGCGTACAGTGCAGGGACGAGTTGACTGTGGTTGGAGGAAGTGCTGCTGAACCCTGCTAAACCAGTGAAACTACATCATGGGAACTCACAGTTAATATGAGCAACTCTTTGTCAGCTTTTTAACTTGTGCGGCCAAGCAGAAGTGAATTACTTGGTAAAAACTTAAATATGAAATAATCATTTATTGCAGTTAAAAAGCGTTCTGATATCGATGTGTGTACAGTGCAGGGACGAGTTGACTGTGGTTGGAGGAAGTGCTGTTGTAGAGAGAATTTAGCAGGGGTTTCAATAAGCACCGACAGCCGACGAAAAGCGCTGGCTACTTCGCTCAGAGAAGTCGGCTACTTTTTCCCCTAAATTGAATTAATTGAGGGATTCCTTCAAACCTGAAGTAAAATTCATTTTGATCGACTTGAATGTACTTTTTTTAACCTCAATTTCAAAATAATTATCAGATTTGATATTGCCATCTTTGAGCTACAGTGAACGGCTATAACTTTTTTCCGCAGTTTGGCCTAGACCAACCGTCACATTTTTTTACGTAATTCAATTACGTTTAGTTACGT
Source organism: Montipora capricornis (assembly GCF_036669925.1). Lineage (NCBI taxonomy): Eukaryota > Metazoa > Cnidaria > Anthozoa > Scleractinia > Acroporidae > Montipora > Montipora capricornis. The sequence continues at coordinate 7,088,993 of NC_090893.1, read as the reverse complement.
CCCCAAACATGTCAAGACGTTTAATGTAAAACAGGTTGTTATTGAGTAACCGTCAAGACTTGTTTTCCAAAAACAGTAAATTTTTCGTTTGTTCAGATTAAAAGGACATATTCCTATCGTTCGACAGAACCGATTTCTGTTTAAATTCGCGCTTGAAAAAACGCGCAAAAAAGTTTGCCGTTCCCGGCAGCTTGAAATTGGTAGTAATGATGACAGGAAGTTGTCGAAACGTCATATAACATTAAAAATCGTTCATTTTCCTTTTGAAATGGTCCAAATCTTTCTTCGCTGGCAATTTTCAAGAGAATGGGCTTAATTGCACACAGTGTCTCTGTTGATAAGAAATCTCCCTTTATCTTTGTACTCAATGTGGTGCCCAGAATGCTGGAAATCGCATTTCAGAGCTTCCAGATTTCACAATCTTCTGGGGGGGGCATGCCCCCAGACCCCCCTAGACGAAGGGGCCTAACAGCTAGCCCCTTCTTGATACAGTCGGCTACTAGACTCAAACCAGCTGCCTACTTCAAATTTTATTGAAACCCCTGATTTAGTAACAATTAGTTAACAGTCACTTTATTGATACAGGCTACAATCGTGTTAGGTGTCAAACAAAGGTAACTATCAGAAAGCACTCTCCTTATAAGTCCCACTGCTAAAAAATTAAGCTGACAGTGGGAAAAACTGTTTTTAATGAGTGTTTGCATCAAGTAAAAAGAATGTGTTCAATAATACTCTTGGAATCATAGGCAGAAACCTGTCAGAGCTCAGGTTCAGTGGTGAGAGCACTCGCCTCTCACCAATGTGTTCCCAGACTCTGCGTCACATGTGGGTTGAGTTTGTTGGTTCTCTACTGTTCTCCGAGATGTTTTTTTCCGGTTACTCCAATTTTATACTCTTCTCAAAAACCAACATTTGATTTTATTTGCATCAATTTGTTGATTTCAGTGTACTGTGTCCCCAATTAGTGCTCCAGCATTAGAATGACTAGACACTTGAATAAAGTTCCTTTCTTTCTATTTTTTTTTTTACTCCAGTAACATGTTGAAGATGAGGTCAAGAGAAAACCTTGGGCCTATGCTCTGGAGAAGATGACAGGAAGTAAAGGAGGTGGATGTTTCAGCTATCACTGAGTATTTTAAACTCTTGTATGACTGGATGAAGAAACAAAGAAAGGAGATCGGTGATGCTCCACTGGGGTGAGACGAGTACCCTACAATGACTTCTACATGACTACAGACTGAACAAGTTAAGGCAGGTCCAACATCTGGGATTCCTTTCCTCATTCCAGTCATGTTTTACTTTAACGTGATGGTCTTAGCATTTCCATTTGCAGCGTTGGTTTGGTAAAAATGTTTTCAAAAGCAGTAATAGACTCAAGGGCAATGCTTAATGTTGGGTAGGCATATGCGCATAAGGTGCTCGGTCTATAACCATGAAATTGAATTTTTTGTGTGAGTTGACCGAAAAATGGTTTTGGGGTTCCTTTTATTCCACAAACAACTTGTTATGCAGGGAAAAAAGAGGAAAATTCTACGACATCTTTTAGAAACTTAAGCCTTTTTTCCAGCGACTTCTTGTTTATCGATAACTCTATAGTGTAAATTCTCGATATTGATCGATTCACATACTGAAGACTCTAAAACTTTTTATTTTGATCAGCAATAAACTGCTTTTGCTCTCCTGAATTTTTTTTACATAGCCATGGATGGACCTGTCAGTTCTGCAGCCATTCAATTTTTCCATTTCACTCTGACAATTGAGGATTGTGAGCTTTTTCAGCTTTCTTTCAACTCCAACTCTGACTGTTTGTGCTCCAAGGATACTCTAAATTCTATAACATACTGATGATTTAGTAGTAGATAAAAATATGAGCGGGATATCTGTAGGGGCCTTTACAATGGCGAGCCATTGTAAATCCATACAGATCGGACGCGAATATTTTATCCTGCTTGTGAAATGAATACATACATTAAATTAAATGCAAAGTATTGTTATTTTAATCAGTAGAGATCTGTATCAAAAGTTAATGAATACTAATTAGCTGAGCAGGAGTTTGTATCAAAAGTTAATTCTACTGTTTAATAATAATATTCATCAACCCCAGTTGATTTGTATTGGGGTTTACAGTTGTGTACAATATGTGATGTGAATACTGTGCTGGGATTGGTTTGCACCCTAATGAATTATTAATGAATTTTACAACCACAATTACAGACTTAATCTAATATTGTTTGACACTGTGTGACCCCCCTTTTGAAAAATCCTGGCTACACCCCTGCATTGTGGTCCTGTGTATGGGCATCCTTCTTTAAATTTACAAATATTTGTGAATAACTTTTATTCTGTCTTGGATTAAAAAAAAAAGCTCTGCTTGATATCTGGTGGTTTTAACATTTATCTCTTAAACTATGATAATCATGCCCCTACAGAAGAATTCGTAAATACCTTAAGTTCCTTAATTATGGTGTATCAGTTCGGGGAAATACTTATAGTTCTACTCTTAAATCCTTAACAATTCTACAAAAGAGAGCCATATGTATTAATTACTACCTTGTCAAAACCAGATGAGCACTCTGAGCCTCTCTGCAAAGCTCTGGAAATTTTAAAAGAAAAGGACATTGTTTTCTTTTACGTAGTTTTTATGTATCAGTATCATAACAACCCTCTTCCCTCATCTTTTGATAATTTCTTCAGGACAGTATCATCAATTTATCAATACAAAACCAGATTTGCTAAATCAAGTAATATTACATAAAAAATATCAAAACTAACTATGGTCAATTTAACATTTGCCTTGCAGCTGCCAAAATTTGGAATAATTTAAACATCTACCCCAAAAAGAATTCAACAAGGAAGTAAAGCTAAACATCTTGCAGACTTATGAATGTTCATCTGGGCCCGGTTGTTCGAAAGCAGATTAACTTAATCCAGGATTAGCGTATACTTTTATTTCCAGTTTTAACTTTTCGGTGAAAGTTTCTTTTGCTTATTTTTGTTTTTCAAGATTGACTTCTTCTAATGTAAGGTTTTGCCGAATATCAGCGTTGAACAGCTCTTGGGAGTAGAGAAATAAACTTTTAGCGAGAAGCAGAAACGAAGCTAAATTCAATACTTTATTCTCTCCGGAACACCACTCTCAGAAATTACAAAGACGCACGTGTTTATTGAAAGTCGAGGAGCAATAGAGACGCCCCCTCTAAGCATGCAAGTGTCACGGATAGAAATGTAACACAACAATGTTCGAGGCACTACAAACTCCTTGGTTAATTTTTAATCTGGAATTAGCGTTAATCGGCTTTTGAACAAACCGGGCCCTGGTATTTAGTAATGTAGTACTTAGTATTGTAATTCATCTTTTTCTGCTTGCATGCATTGAGTCTTTTGACTGCGGGTTTTCCTTTTTTACTGTTATTTGATTTTCTCATGATATTATCTGTTCCTTAAAATTATCTTTTCAAGCTTTAATATAATTTTTTTTTAATTTGCTCTGAGTGAACTATTAACAAATTTTAGTATCAATTATTTTTTGTGATTGTAATATGTTTAAATATGGTAAAAAAGCTTGTTGTTGTTGAAATATATTTTTGATTCAAGACAACGCTTATTTTATGTAACCTCAGTGTTTGGCTTTACAACGACTTGGAACTTGGTCCTCCTCCTTCACTCTGCGGGGTGGGGTCTGTCACAAGCTCAGCCTGCATATCCAAATTCAGAAAAAGTGGCAACTAACAACTAGATGTAGTCTCATCAGTTGAGCTTAATTGAATTGATAAAATCTGCTTAACTACCCCAGTTCAAAAGAGAACCTTGAATTAACATGAAATAAAGAACTATGATTCTAGTTGAGTGTTTTTTTGATATATATATATGAAGGCTTTTGCATAGATTAGTAGGATGCAGGGAGAAATGAGTCCTTATAAACTAAAAAATGAAGGAATGAAGGGACGAATGAATGAAAAAAGTAGAACGAATGTAAAAACAAGGTTTAACCGCGCACCGGTGGCTCAGTTGGATGAGCACCAGGTTGTCACGCGGGAGGTCGTGAGTTCAACTCGGGCCGGACCAACACTCAGGGTCTTAAATAACTGAGGAGAAAGTGCTGCCTTTGTAATTACATCTGCAAATGGTTAGACTCTCTAGTCTTCTCCGATAAGGACGATAAGCCGGAGGTCCCGTAAAAGAACCCACACACTGTTCGTAAAGAGTAAGGCATGTAGTTACCGGTGTACCTAAGTTCACCTCGTTTTACCACGTTTACCCACATCTACCCTAAGTAAACCACGTTTACCCACATCTACCCTAAGTTAACCAGGTTTCACCACATCCACCCTAAGTTAACCAGGTTTCACCACATCCACACTAAGTTAACCAGGTTTAACCACATCTACCCTAAGTTAACAACGTTTACCCACATTTATCCTTATTTAACCACGTTTACCCACATGTACCCTTACTTAACCACGTTAACCCACATGTACCCTAAGTGAACCCCGTTTAAGCACATTTACCCTTAGTGAACCACGTTTACCCACATCTACCCTTAGTTAACCACGTTTACCTACATCTACCCTACGTAAACCACGTTTAACCACATCTACCCTAAGTTAACCACGTTTACCCTCATCTACCCTAAGTGAACCACGTTTAACCACATCTACCCTAAGTGAACCACGTATAACCACATCTACCCTTAGTTAACCATGTTTACCCACATCTACCCTTAGTTAATCACGTTTACCCACATGTACCCTACTTGAACCATGTTTAACCACATCTACCCTTAGTGAAGCACGTTTACCCACATCTACCCTAAGGTAACCACGTTTACCCACATCTACCCTAAGTTAACAACGTTTACCCACATCTACCCTAAGTTAACCACGTTTACCCTCATCTACCCTAAATGAACCACGTTTAACCACATCTACCCTAAGTGAACCACGTTTAACCACATCTACCCCAAGTAAACCATGTTTACACACATCTACCATAAGTGAACCACGTTTAACCACATCTACCCTTAGTTAAGCACGTTTACCCACATCTACCCTAAGTTAACCACGTTTACCCACATCTACATGTACCCTTAGTTAACCACGTTTTCTCACAAGTACCATAAGAGAACCACGTTTAACCAAATCTACCCTTAGTTAAGCACGTTTACCCACATCTACCCTTAGTTAACCATGTTTACCCATATCTACCCTAAGTTAACCGCATTTAACCACATCTACCCTAAGTGAACCACGTTTAACCACATTTACCCTAAGTTAACAACGTTTACCCACATCTCCCCTTAGTGAACCACGTTTACCCACATCTACCCTAAGTGAACCACGTTTAACTACATCTACCCTTAGTTAACCACGTTTACCCACATCTACCCTTAGTGAACCACGTTTACCCACATCTACCCTAAGTTAACAACATTTATCCACATCTACCCTAAGTTAACCACGTTTACCCTCATCTACCCTAAACCGGGTTTACCCACATCTACTTTAAGTAAACTACGTTTGCCCACATCTACCCTAAGTGAACCACGTTTACCCACATGTACCCTAAGATAAGCACGTTTACCCACATATACCCTAAGATAACCACGTTTACCCTCATCTACCCTAACTTAACCACGTTTTCCCACATCTACCCTAAGTTAACCACGTTTACCCACATCTACCCTAAGTGAACCACGTTTAACCACATCTACCCCAAGTTAACCATGTTTACTCACATCTACCCTTAGTTAACCACTTTTACCCAAATGTACCCTAAGTGAACCACGTTTAACCACATCTGGTCCTATATACTGCTCAGCGCATTTCTTCTTGGTGTCCCACTATCCCTTTATCCTGTTTTTGTGGGTTTCAGCTGGAAAGTCTCGAACACCTATTTTTCTTTTGTCCTCTTGTTCAGAGTGGGTATGCTTGGGTCCAGACTCAACTCTCCCGGGCTTCCCCTCTGGCTCCGTCTATTTCTCTTCGCCATGCCCTCTTTGGTTTTTCGTCGGATGAGATGAGTTGCGTTCCCGAGGTATTTTGCTACCTGTTGAACGTTTGTAAATATCTGGTCTGGTTACAGCGCAATGATCACCGTTTTCGCTCAGAGCCCCCCAGCGCAGTTCACCTTATCTCTGGTATAAAGGCCCGCCTACGTTTTTATCAGCCTTTGTATTTTAAACGTTTTAACTCTAGCCGTCGCCGCAAATACTTCCTCCGCCAGTGGGGTGGTAACGGTGTATTTGGACTCATTAGTGGTTCCTCCTTCGTTTGCTCTTTCTAGTTCATTCGCTCTTGTAAATATTGCTTACACTTATTATTTTCATCTCCACGTCTGTTTTTAATCCTTTTTTGTTGTTTTGCCTTTTATTAGCATGTTTCGCGTTTTAGATTTTTTATCTCTGTAGGAGATAAGGATTCGACTCCCCGACGAATTTGGTGTGCCGGCCCCGTTTAGGGGGTGCTCCCTCTCCTGGGCGATCCCCATTTCTGTTGTTTCCATTTTCTGTTGTCAAGACTTCCGGGCATTGCACCTCGCTCGGGGGATCGCCTAAATACAAAAAAAAAACGTTTAACCACTTTTACCCACATGTGCCCTTAGTTAACCAAGTTTACCCATATCTACCTTAAGTTAACCACGTTTACCTACGTCTACCCTAACTGAACCACGTTTAGCCTCATCTACCCTAAGTTTTTCACGTTTACCCTCATCTACCCTAAGTTAACCACGTTTACATCTACCTTAAGTTAACTACATTGACTCACATCTACCCTAAGTAAAGTACGTTTATCCACATCTATCCTAAGCTAACCTCATTCGACCACTTTTACCTTTAGTTAACCACGTTTACCCACATCTACACTAAGTTAACCACGTTTACCCACATCTACTCTAAGTGAACCATGTTTTCCCACATCTACCCTAAGATGTAGGATTACCCTAAGCTAACCTTATTCGACCACTTTTACCTCTAGTTAACCACGTTTACCGTCATCTACCCCAAGCT